>NW_019104162.1:0-129421 GCF_001856785.1 Myzus persicae | reverse complement strand
GCGTGCTAAATATTGGTATATTTATATATTCCATATCTATATTTTTTCTTTTGTGCCGGGCTAGCGCAACGTTGCGCCAGCCCGGCTCATCAAAATTTGGATTTAACCGTTAAACCAATATCATGCAAATTCTAATTTTAGTCGTGCAAATTCATGCTAATTGCATGCTAAATATTGGTGATAAAATTTTCCAAAATTTTGAAATGGGCCGGGCCGGCGCAACACACGTATAGTTGTAGCCATTTTATCGCTCTGCTTAATTTTAATTTCGACAAATGCGTGGTATATACATGATTTATTTTATTTTTATTTATTCTCCGAGAAGATAATGGGCATTTCAATAAGCTTTTTAAAATAAACATGATTTTTGCCTAACTATATTCAGGAGATTGGCGACGAGAGAGAGAAGGGGGTAAAGCTTCCTAATATAATATTGTATATGTATCCCGATTTCTTATAGTCAAATTTAATATATACGTATGTTTATTTATATATATAAATAACAAATATGACGTATACTCTTCGGAAAACAAATATCCATCTAATATTTTCACTTTGTAATTGCTTATATAATAAAATGAACATGAAAATCGCGTCATTCAAATATGCTCCAATAACCTCATGTGATGTGGAAAAGAGTTTTAGTCAGTATAAATCTATTCTACGTTCAAATCGCCGGTCGTTCGTATTTGAAAATTTGAAACAACATATCATAGTAGCGTGTAATAATATAAACTAATATTTAATGTAATTATATAAACTTATATTTAATGTTATAATAGTAAATTATGAATTTAGATAAAAATATATATCTAGAAATAATAAAAATTTGTTTTTGCATATTTTTGCATATTTTGGTAAATAAAATGCATATTTTACAATTTGTTATTGCATATAAATCCTAGCCCTAGTAATAAGTATTACGAATTAAACACCGAATCTTCGTCGATATTAATTTAGATATTGTGCCGACTTCTTTCAAGTACAGTACAAAGTAGTAATTTTTGTCACAAGAATGCCATTTATAGTAATTAAATAATTACTATTTTACATACTTAATTTAAAAACAGTTAAAATTAATTTCGATTCGATAAAAAAAAATAGAACTATAAAATTAATTATGAAAGGTAAGTCAGCGATGAGGATGACGATTTTACCGCGAATGGAAATTGAATGTAAGCAATGAATGTGCTTACGAAAATTACTATGACGGTAATTTTAATTTCACATTGTAAATAACATGATATAATTGTTTGCCGTTTCGCAATTATAAGTTCTCTCCTGATGGCACACACCTTGTCGGTGTGAACGAGAGAGTAGACTTATAGCTATCTGATATCTTAGACCAGTGGAGTTTAAACTTTTTTTTTTGTGTACCACTTGTGTATATTATTAATTTGTCGAGTACCACTTATGTCTATTTCCATGTGACCATATTCAAACATAATTAAAAATATTCATTTATTTACTCTCCGTTCAATCATTCTGTGGCCTTTCTCGTACCGACATGTAGTCTTCCACGTACCACTAGTGGTACGCGTACCATAATTTGAGAACCTCTGTCTTATACCATTGCCTGACTCACATTGTTTCTGCGAGGGATGACGGAGACTAATTTATATATTATCTATGGATTTGACGTACAAAAACTCAAGCTACAATTCGTATTACAGGATAATTATTATACTATACATTTCTGTATATGATTAAATTTGACTCCCGCCTTGGACTCACCGAATACCGGTTACTCGGGTTTCCTATTATATTTGTGAACTATAATTTAATTGTTTTAAACGCTCGCTCTATTAAAAATAACTTAATGGTGTTTTAATCTCTAAAAAATAAAAATAAATTATTTTAGTGAACATAATTATTTTGGCAACTAAAAAAATATATTGTATTTAAAGAAATGAATGTTGCTTATGTAATAGGTAGCACTATATTGACGAGTGTTGAAATAATAATAAATAATTGTTAATATTTTATTGGTGTTGTGAGTGAAATGACTAGAAAGAGTTCTGTATATAATATATTATAATCGAACGTATCCTGACTGACTCACTGACTGACTGATGAACATAGAGCCTAAACTATGATAACTAGAGACTTTAACATTTTCATGGTAACTTCATACCACCAAGTAGGAGTGCACTAAGATAGGATTTTGCGAATTTTAAAGAGGTGCTAAAAATAAGATTTTGAGGTTAATGGTGGAAATAGAATTGGTTTTATTTATAAATGGTTGCCATTGGTAACTATGGTAGACCAGGTAAAATCATGCATCGTGTTTTTAATTTATCGCTTAATAAATAATAAATTATGTATAACTTAAAACAAATATAATATGAGAGTTAATTTATAAAATTCTTTATCTGTTTATTTGTTGCCTGTGTACTCAAAAACTGCATTCGACCAATTTTCACGAAAATTTCAGAAATTGTTTTTTGATCTATCTGCAGGAAAATTGTAATAGTTTGCTTGAAACAAGTTAAAAAATTCCAGGTTCCATGAACAATTGATGAATAAAATAGTTTTCAAATAAGTATATATATTAATAAATAGTAAATATATTTTAGTTAACTAGATAGTTAGCTAATGGTTCCTCAAATATGATTTAGTGGCCCAAGATTGGTACATTACATTTTATTGGAGTTTCAAATTAATACATTTTTCTTGCAACCCGGTATAAGAGGTATAACAAAATCTAGATATAATAATATCTAAGCAAGGGTACACTTTAAGTTTAATTTGTGTGTAATATTTATTAGACTATTTTCGACAGTTAAAATCCAAAAATTTAAGTCATCTGCAGCCGTATTAAATAGGTGTAAATACATAATCATACGATTAATAAAAGGTTGAACATTAATAATAAATAAATAAAATAATTACTGCTCACGAGTAATACTAAATAGTAATAAATAATAATAACAAACTAAAAGCATAAAGTATATACATTATTTGAAGGTGTGTAATGTGAACATAATTATTGTCATAAATGATGTTTATATACAGTTACGCATTTAAAAATCGTTTTATTGATCAAGTTCATCACGCGTGGTGGTGAATACAAATGGCTTGTTTATGTATGTCGTTCAGCGTTCTTAATGCTCAACATAATAATATTATTATATGATCTCCATAAAAATTTGTGGCATGTATATATACCTATTAAGTAGGTACACATAATGTATAATAAAACAATTAAATTCACATTAAAATTTAGTGTGCACGCGTAATACGTACGTCACGCGCGTGTGCAGGTTATTTCAAAAGAGAATTCAATCGGTATTAAGTCGACCCACGCGCATACCTATATAATTATTATTATTGTTATGTCATTACGATATTTAATGTTTTTCGTATAGCCGGTGGCAAGGTATATGTATGTATATCATTTTAATTATACAATATATATTATAACAATTAATATACTTTATCGTCGGTACAATTATGGCCGCGTGCAGCCAAAGTCGTATCGAATATTATAATGTATATTTACGGCCGTATAAAAAAGAAACCGATGACAAACGACAAAATGATAAGACTTTAACGCAAATAATGTGTTAAAATTACTCACCTGTATTAGTATACGATACGAGCTATTAAATCGTGCAGAGACGAAATCGGGTGCACGTCGGCTGGGCGAGTGTAGTATTCCTCCGGAAAACGTGCTGCTGGAAAAGCCGGCGGAAAATCGAAATCGTCGCGGACGCGTCAAATTTTTCCGCTAACCGAGCTGTACCGTAAAAGAACAAATGACGTACAATAATATATTACGACTGTCTAAGCGAAGCGTGCCTGCACATACAGCAGCGGAAACAGTATATCCACGCAGGGACGGTCTCCGCTATAAATCTGAGAAATTTCCCGCGGGGCGACGCTCTCTCATGTTGCGGGCGTATCCCATCGAGTGACCCCTCGCCCCCGCCATCGTATACCCACGGACAAACGATCCAATAACCGCGCGACTTGGTTTTATGGCCGCGCGCGCGGGAGGTCTCGTCCTCTGTGCGTCTATACTTATAATGTATATATATACATATTTTTTATTCGTGTATGGTGTATCTATCCATATCATTATGCTGGTGCAGGGTAGGCGGGCTGAAACGGTGAGTTTTCGGAGAGGCGATCCGAGAAAGGAGAAAATATATTATATTATTACTGTCGGATAATTTTTTTTTTTCCTAAAAAAAACTTGTAAGCTATAATTTATCGTGAAAACGTCCGAGACGTATATAAAAATATAAAATCCTCGGCACGCCGCCTCAGAATCCAAAAAAAAAAACGACATAAAATACGTAAACCGTGGCAGCTAAAGTATATATAGGTGCCTACAGTGTGTTTGTGTGCGGGCAATACCTATACCTCGTATAATACAATATGGTATAGATTATATGGGCGATAAAAACGTATTTAATGCACTTATTATTTGTATAGGAGATTTTTTATTATAATCATTATTATTATGTGGACACTTTTGAGGAGGACTTATACGCATTTACCTGTTTTGTAATCATCGGTAAAGATGATCTCTGAGTTTTATTTTTCAGCATTTGTGAATATGCCTATTCCCTTATTTTTTAAATCTTGATATTATCGACCAGCAGTTAAACATAATACTATAAAAATATATTTAATAAATATGTAGTTATGTATATTGTACATATTATACTTACATAATTATTCCAATAGAAATATGAAAGTTAGTGAAGTATGAAAGTATTATTTTGAGGCAATCATTAGTTATCAATGAATTTTAAAAAATATATTGAATAATGAGGATACTACAGACGTTTTTTGGTCTACTATTATTACTATTTTCCATGTCTATTGAGTTTGAAAGCTTGAATTATGCATTTAAAAACGATATAGAATACAGATAAGTGATGCCTCATCTGAGCTCGGCTTATCTTCAAAACCTGTTCAGAAAATGGTATTAAAAAATGATTACTTATTATAAAATATAAGGTATAGAAGCTTTCTTCTTGTATACATTTTGTTAAAGTTCGATTAGTTTAATTTTTTGTTACAATTTTGAATTACCTCAAAAATATTGAGTATTAAATTTGCAAAATAATCGCCATTATTTAATTCAAATATAACTTACATGATGTACATTTACCGTGCGTCTGTATGGAACTCATTGAACTTATTGAACATCGACAAGTTATTATACTACAAACGTTGTTAAAAATACACTATATAATATCATTATTAATATAATATTAATTATTATTATACATAAGTAATTATCTATTCAGGGACCGAAACCATATACGTTCGAATTTAATCAGAGAGATGAATGTACTGGTTTTATAATGTGTTTTTTTTTTGTCTGTCGTCATAATTTGGAGCACTTAAGACTTTAAAGCGAATTCCTAGTAGAACATTTGATCTAGTTGTTACTTTGGTCAACAGTAGAAAATTTTCAGTACTTTTCTTAATACCTAATTGGAAAAATTAAAAAAGAACAAAATGTATTAATAATACACTGCCAGTTTTCAGCAAAATCTACCTTTTGTTTTATGTTCTCGTTGAAAAAGGAATATAATCATTGAAATTTGAAATTTTCACCAATAATTCATGACTCATGCTAGTATTTCTATACACATAATATAATCGATATTTTTGTACCCAGTGGTGTTAATTTTTTTCTGTTTTATTGCATTATCTACATATCTTACTAAACTAATATATATTTATATTATTGTTATATTTTTAAAAAGTATCATAACATGTCATTTATCCCAATTATTGTCTCATTTGTTTTCTTACCAACTTGTATTGACATCGTATATAGTATTATCTAGCCATAATATTTCTTTATTGTTTAGTACAGTAATACATCCACTTAGTTAAATGTTGATTGTTAAATGGAAAATGTTATGGAAATATTGCTTACATATCGTACATTACATAAATTACATAATAATTATTTATCTTATATATATCTTCTCTATATCGTAATCGGGAATTATATATTGATTGATCACTAATCGGATATGAAATAAGACTAACTATCCAAAGATGATTTTATGAAAATACCAAACAACACTAAATTAACAACATTTTACAATATTTTATTGAAATATTTCAATTTTCAAGAATGATAAAAGTTTCAAATTGAAAATGTCGAATGTGAAATATTTCATACTCATAAGCACAACCCTAGTTGTTGTTGATCGATTCTTTGAGTTGGCCAAAACTGTTCGAATGTCAACGATGGCGGATGGATGCAGAACGCACACCGTTGATATTATGAATCTATTAAAAATGTGGATTCAGATAAGGATGCATGACTTTTTTTACATACCTACTCAGTCAATAAACAATATTATAATAACTACCTTTAAATATATTTTACTGCCGTATAATTATACCACAAGTGTACCTACCAAATTAATTCTTCATCACACAATATGACGTGTATAATGGATAATAATATTATGTACATTGCAATAGAACGAGGCTAAAATAGTGAAGTATAACTATATTATTTATAGTATTTTGTTTTATATTATTATATTAATGTATATTAATTTGTCTTCACCTATTTGTATTTATTCGCGATTAAATTCTAGAAAAAATAAATGTCCTTTAATTCAACTTAAAATAATATTGTCATCAGTGAAAGGCTTCTCCGAATTATGTTTTTAATGTTAAACCGTTCTGTAAATATCAATTACCTATGCTTATTTTTCCTCATTATAAATAGTGTAAATCAATTAAAAAATGATAAAAAAAAAAATAATATGATACAAATACTGTCACAGTATAGTCAGTATACACGTTTTGAAACTGTTTAAGAAATGTATAGTAAAAAATAAATAAATACTTACACGTGAATTTTTTTTTATCATATAGATATTTTTACGATATACGCCATAATACAGGTAGGTATGTATAAATACATTAAACTACAATATTTAAAGCATTATTTGACCAGAAATAACATTCTACGTTGTAAATCCATAAAATAAGTCTGTATTGAAGTATAATAAAATTTTAGTCTACCTTTCGCATACCTAAGACCTCAATGTACATTTCCTTATTGTCAGTCAACCCTTCCTTATTAGGTGTTTAAACATCGCTTTAAACGGTCACAGCAGGTAACCCAAAACACTTTCACTATTAAATATAGATTCTGTGATTTAACCGACATTTTTTTCTGCTTCAAACCAAAACATAACTTTTTTCCCTTTATAAATCGAAGTTTTTTTTTGTTTGAATATGTTTGTAAAGCCAGAACCGAATCCGTATCAAATTCGATTTTATAATCTGAACGAATTCTATTTTACATTAAATTTGTGCAGTGTACGGTGTCTGAAAAAATAACATAACATTATATTGAACCATCTAACATGAATGAATTTAAATATTCTAATATGAATAAAGAAAATGCATTTATGATTACATATAATAGAGCTCTCATTCAGTCAATTTTGGTTTTTAAAGCAATAGCTGTTCTTTTCTAGTCAAAATAACTGTTAATAATAGGCTTGCCCAAGGCCCAACCACTCAAGTATGATGGTATCAATTAAAAGTATTACCTTGCTATTAACATGTAAGGTGCATGCACGTATGGTTAGGTTTTAAAATTTGGAATGTTAATAGGTATATAAATATGCATTGAAATACTCTTTTTCTTTTCGAAAAAGTCCTGAATTAATCCAATACGTAATCTGGTTAAAAAATGTAATATGTTCCCTAAATTGGCTAACTGAATTTATACACAAATATTATATAGGAATACCCGAAAATATTGCACTTTACAGTCGACACCCACTTTAGTATAGATATGTTGTATACGAATATAAGCAGTTATATATATTTATGATTCATTTACATTATGAATATCTGTATAAACAAGACGACTATAATAATATTTAGAGTTACCTTTTTGTAATATTTATTATATTTTACTGAACATACATGGTCTCTAAAATATGACCACATTATATAATAATATAAGTAGATACCATGGAAATATTTTATAGTTCACAAAAAATCACCATACGAATATGTACACAAATTATACCAAGGATAACCCCAAGAGGGGAGTGAAGGAAGAATTGGTTCTCAACATCCTTCAGTGATCATTTTAATCCTAAATACATATTATATTATATAGGGAGTCTGGAGTGTATAATACCTGCGATTTTATTACGTACAGAGAAAATGTACTATCAATAATTCATCTCAAACTGCGCATATTGTTATACTCAAATCTGCTGTGAAAATGTAATTTTCTATGAAGTTGTTTGCCCACTCGATCGTTTAAACTTAATTTCGGTGTTTCTGAAACTATATTTATAATGTACAATAAATACCTATGTAATATCAAGTTTTACCTCTACCTAGCTAGATCCTGGGTTGTATAGTTACTGTAAGGTATGCCTATGCCATATATTATAATGCAGCTGTTTGTAAAGTTTGTACATATATATATATATTTTTTTGTATATAGAGGTACTACAGTATACCACGAATTCTTAGGTCTTTTCAATATTATACTATATATGGTGCACCACATTGTACGCATTTTGATACACCCAACGACAAACGTAATATATTATGTAGTAATAATAGGTTTATTTAAAACTGTATTATCATAATAATAATATATTATCGTTTATTCGTTTCCACCAACACACTGCAATTGCATGGCCGAATAATAAAAGTCCGTTTTGATTTATATGCAATCTGGACGCGTTCGGAGAGGGCCGCTCTCGCTTTGCCGCCACCATAAGAGTTATAACTTATAAGTTATAACCGTTTTCCCAAAGACTTCGCATTGGGCTCTTCGTCCTTACACTGCACAAATGCGCGCGCACCCCGAGTAATTTTTAACAGCCTCCGCATGCCTCCCCGATCTCCATTTTTTCTTGCCGTCGCATAAATCATCGAAACGACCGTTTGCTTGGTCTTTAATAATAAAGAACTCTGTCCGGGGGACAAAAATAATAATGAAAAAAAAAAACATAAAATAACTACGAAGAAGACTACTCGAGAGATATCCAGCCAGAGAAAAATGTCCGCCAAACGCAATGGGTGCGATATACCAGTATTTAGGTGAATATCTATGGGCTGCACCGAAAGAACGTAATATGCGACGTCATTGCAATCATTTTAACTCGATGTGCTTGTAGAGTTATAGTAATTATTAATTTATAATATATATCAAGCGGTTCTATACACAATATAATATTGGAATTTTAACTTTAACAAACAAATATATTACGGGTTTGTCATGATAAAAATTAAAAGGTACAAATGACAATTGTAAATGATGAGTCATAACTAATAAAGTAATACGTAATGGATACTGAAGCTAATATATTATATTGTTATTTTTCCTAAATTGTACTGATAAGACAAATCAAAACTAAATTTTAGACACACAGTTGCAGGCATAGAGATATTTGAGTAGACATTTTGAATTAAAGTTGATAATGTAAAGTTAAATGACATTTCAGGTTGAACCATTGGCGTTCGGTTTTTAAAATATTTTTGATTATTCTAAGATCTATTAGGTACGTATAATATTTCCATAAATATTTACGAATAAAATATTTGGTTTGAACTAATAACTTTTTTAATACCTTCATAAAATAATCAAAATTCTTAGTTCAATTTTATAAATTAATTTCCAATAATAACCTTTACGTAGGTAGTCTGTGCAGTTTCATAGTGAGATGTTAATACAGTAGTCGCCGCTTAATGTAATCACTTTGGTACGGGACATAACTGATAACATAATTCGATTGATAACACTAAGCGAAAGTTAAAAAAGTTATAAAAAATAATAAAACCTACGTTATATTTTATTATGTTGGTATAGATTTAAAAAAAATAAGTAAAATGTAAATAAATATATGTATAATATGTACCGATGCATACAAACTCGACACTGGTCGACGGGCAGCGACGGTACTATCTCAATGCTGTACGAACGAAAGGTAGATATAAATGTGATATCAATGTGTATACTGTATGGACATTTATATTTTCATTACAAATTTTATCTTTATTATGAGACATTTGACGACAAAATTGATTGTATGTTACAAAATTATGATTTTATGACATTAAACTGATAATATTGTGCGACGTATTGATTATTACGATAGCCGTCATAATTACACGTATAACTTATAAGTATATATCCGGCCCGTACTTCTTTTCTATAACAATAAACGTTTGATAACATTAAACGTGATTATAATAAGCGGCGACCACTGTATTTTTATGTTATTTTAATGTTCGCAATTTTTATAAAAAAAAATCTATAACATGTAAAAACTGTAAACGAAATGGACTAAAATAAATATTTTATACTTACACAATTATTTGGTTTTTTATTTAATTCTTAGTATTAAACGAAGAGATGATAATCAGCCATATTACATATTTACATTGGTACCTATTATACAGTTATACAATGTAGTATATTATGTTTAGGTAGTTCAATAAAAAGGTATTAATAGTTCTGAGTATAAACTGGAGACGGTTTAGTCTGTTAGCCTATATGGTATTATATATTTTATATATGTAATTTGATGTTAGTAAATTCCAAACCCTTATATATTTTCTTGTAATCTTTTATAATCATCAAGGGGATTAAAAATTAATAGGCTGAAAAATAATTTGAATGTCACATTTTTTATTATACTTAGTGGTCTGCGACTATTCGATGAACGTGAACCTTCAAAAACAACAGTCTGTCATCGCTTATCAACAGAGCTATTAGGAATTCAGGAGGCTACTATGGATTTCTTTCGTATCTTTCGTATATATAATATATTTATATTCCTACATCTGATTAATACATTGTAATATATAATATATACTTATTATCCACTTGTAATGAGTTGTTAAATAGTTGAGTATATTGGCAGATGGAAATATGTATTATGACTTCAAATTGTTTATTTTCACCCCCCATAGTTCCGTGTAAAAAAACTAGCTGGAAAATATAGTTTCGTCTCGTCAAAGATCCTCCTGTAGACTTTGTACCTTTATATTACTATTAATATTCCTATATAATAATATATTGTACCGACATGGAAGCGGCTCAACTCAGATTTAATTTTATCATAATAAATATTTTTTTTTCGAATTCAATAACAGAAAACGTTTGGAATTTTATGTGGCCAACACATGTGTGCGACGTGGCGTGATGTTATAAATCCGAAGACATTTTCAAATTTTTACGACCTTCCAAAGGATTAGGTTTTCCCGAACCGTCTTGTGCTACAATACTCATTGTTTTGAAATGCTGAACCGTTTTTACGACCATCCATGGCTGTAGTTTTTATACGCATCGCGTGCGTATATATATACTATATGTATACACTCTACGAGGGGAGCTTCTTAATACATCATATACAAATACACACATCCGAGGATATAATATATGAAATATAGTAAATATCATTCGTTTCTTTTTTTATTTCCAGCAAACGAAATCGTATATAAAAATATTTATAAAATATGGCTTAGAGAATTATGGAAAATATTTTCCCACCGTGACCGGTATTCTATGGGTTTGTTTTTCTTAACTACCGTGACTGCTAGAGGAAGACATGAGTCTACCTGTCCTGCATGCGTATGATGTATGATATATTGATATCACTTTATCCCAACAGCACAATCGATTTGAATCGCCTTACTGCACTGCCATATATTTTTATTTCATAGAACTTTCTTCGTCTTACAATGACCGACCTATATAAAGCTGAAAATCCATATTAAGTTTATTATTATAAATTATAAAAGAAACATTGCAACAGTTGTGTGCTTGTCGTGCGTTATTTTTAACCAGTTAATTAATAATTTATTTGTGAGAATATAATATATTATATTTTTTATAATACCGTCCGATATTCGAATGAGCGTATAGCTAGGGTACGTGGTATCTACTATCTATATTATAAATATTGATATTACATCATGTGTGTATTCTTAGACAAACCCCTTTAGGTATTTCGATCATTTAAATTACTATAAATTATAAACATTTAATATTTCTGAATGTATAATCGGTGATTGTGATAACAGCAAGACATCATATTTTTATTAAAAATATTTACAGTGATACGTCGAATCACCTTAGTTATTTATGCAATTTATGGTTGTGTTATAAAACTATGGCCGTGTAACTCAAAAACGAAGAACTGTAGATAGTCTGAATTTTCACTAAATATAAATGTAAGCATTTTCTGTACACACTACTAGACAATTAAAAATTTCAACAAATTGTCAAACTTTGTGAGGAATTTATTGGCATCTGACATTTTTTTTTAGGTTTTTTCTTTAAATATCGATGAAAAAGATACTTTATACACCAGTCACAAAAACAAACTGAAAGTATAGCTTTGCAATATGGTCAAGATGTTCACCAGCTGCATAAAATAATTTTTCACTATCGCGTTGATGCTTTTATCAATAACAATCCATAACATAATAATATAAAATAACAACCAATTAAATAGGTATGGAAACATACCAAAACGTTTATTTGTGTAAATCATAATATAGGATTATTGTAGTGTAACAATCTCATAATCTAGGCATAACTATTTTCAATCGATTTGGAGCATGATGGTGAGCGAATATCGACTGCGGAAGATGTATTCTGTATAATATACTGCTGCAAGTACAGCAATATTCGACATAATCAAATAGATATTATACACTAAGTTTATTAATATATAATTATAAATAAGGAAAGAACGTTATAACTTTTAGAATTTAATGAATTATTCGTATAGTGTTGGTTGTAACAATAATACAGTTATAATAGTATACTTTGACACTGCATGAAACAAAAATTATTTATAATATATTATGTTGCAAACACTAAATATATAGGTGCCTGTTATAGCAACAAGATTTTAAAAATCTTTATCTCGGGATCAATATTAATATATTATATAGTTTACTAGCTGTGGCTTGTGAGTGGATAAAATATCTAATATGGAAAATTTAGGACAATGTCAATACAATTATAAAATTGTTAGTATATTTTGTTCTCATAGTAGATTATGCAGCAGTTTTATCCAGTTATTTTAAAATAAGAAAATTCTGGAAAATTTGTTTGATCCAAATAATCTAATATATCTTTTATCTATACAAATAAATAACATAAAATATAAAAAAATATTTTCTATAAATAAAAAATAATTTAAGATGTGTAAATAATGTTAAAATTATTAACTATCATGTATTTATTGTATGTATATATATATTATATATATATATAGCTATTAATTATTAATTTATCATGGATATTGATTCATTTAAAAACATTTGAAATATATCAAAAAAGGTATTCACTTTGAATGTGAATTGTATATTGACAACAATAGATGCCTTGTTCTTTTAGCTAATTGTACGACATTTCGAAATAATTTTAATCACTTAACATAGTGTAACAATATATTATACTAAATACTATTTATAAATAACTACTCCAGAATGAAATTTTGCAAATTGTTGTACACGATAATAACCCTGATCAGTAATTAAGACTTTGTCACTTTGATTAAAGGATGTACAATTAATTGCATTATTATTATTACCTATTATAATGATTAATGCAGTATATTTTTCTTGAGGTATAGAAATATGAACACTATAATATTATATACTATATAGCATATAATATATACAAAGTCATAATCGGTGTGTGCATGTTCATCTTATTTATCTTATTTCATCAATCCTACACTACTTTGGTGACAGGTCGGAATTCCGAGTCCAGTTGTAAACTGTAACGTTGGTGTATATATAACTACACAATAATAATATTATGTATTCGACCCTCTGGGCAAGAGGGTTCGTAAATCGTTCGATTTTTATATGGAAGAAGAGAAGTAATCATACATAATTCACGAGATGCTATCACAGAGCCATTCGACTCTTATTAAATAAGGGGGAATTTTCGAAGGAAAAAAACGTCGTTTTTATTACCTACGTCGGACCGTTGTTGTCACTGCGGACCCATAAAACGTAACCACTGCCTTAATTCTAGAACGCGCCATCTTGTAATTAAACTCTTAACGACACATTAAATCAAAATAAGTTGATAATATAAAGCCGAGGCGCATATATTTATATATGTAATATATACCTACCTACACGGCTACACTAGAGGGATCTCCGGATCGTAACTGCACTTTTCATTATGTGTACACAAACTGAGAACTGAGGGTGTCGTACACATACGTATACATATTACATTATATTATAGTGTCGTATTTTATTCGTATATACATTATAATATTATATTATATTATATTCTAACTCCTTAGATGTATATATCTAAATAAAAATATGTACACATTCGACGTATACGAAACACTAAGTTACCGGTAAGTTACCGGTATTCAGTAAAGAGTATTAAATACTATTTTATTTGTATGTTTATAATATTAACGAGCATATTATAATAGATGTTGGTACTGCTCGATGAATATCCTAGTCATTCTTGAAATCAAGAAGCGGCGGTGGCCCGATGGCCGATATTTTTTTTTTTTTTGAGAATCCCGAGGTGAATCCGTGATGTGAGGGTCTGCGATGTGATTGCACGAGGGCCAGCGCTGTTACGTGATGACGTGACGTGAAGCGACGTGGCAAACCGTGCATGGCCTGGGGCCGCAATGCCCATGATCATTTTATTGAATATTATGCATGTGTATTTGCCTGGACGGGCCCTTGACAATCTGGCCCAAACCTTCTCTGAAGTTAAAAAAAAACTCGAATTAGTAATTACATTATTAATTATATAATTTTTTTTGTTGACAAAATTGATTTTGTCATTCGGCTGTAGTTATACGATTAATATTTAGTTCTTTTTTTTCTTTTTCGGTGGGCTCTGGGGTAATATCCAAATAAGTTCGCTTTTTAGTGGTTTTTTTTAATTATTCCATTAGAAAACATTACGAATCGACCTGTAAAAAACCTGTTCCTGCAGTCCTGTTGTATTGTTCTATTAGAAATATATAGTATAATAATATTGTTGTAGAAATATTTAAAAAAAATGTTGGTCAACCACGTCAGTGTTGACGTAAAAACATATCTGTAATCTGTGTAAACATAGTAATATTTAGCGTAGACATTTGATACATTCCTATTTATTTTCATTGGGTGCAACAATCAAAAATGCCAATTATAACTAGGTACCTATATAACCTACCCAGCCCGGTAGGAAGGTACCTAACGGCTAACTGGTTATTGTCTCTGAAATGTCTATTAGTTTCGGTTCGGTATTTTATCCAGTGAAATAATCAGATATTCAGATATAAAAAGATAAGTTTATCTAGGTACTTACAATAGTGTGAAATAACTTTTTAATATTGACATTTAAAATACAATTGATGGGCCCTCACATAGAAATTTTGCAGTTTTATTAATTACTTATGTTTTCATGCATGTCGATTTTCGCTTTCTATTGCTGCTTTTACTTGACATTATCATATTGTTCATACTTTGATATTAATGTACCTGAACTCTTCTTGGGGTTAAAACAACACCCGATTTTGTTTTAAAATAATATAATTGTAATTTAACATACCTACATGCTTCTATTTGGTCAATTACCAGTATGGCCGTACCTGTTATTTTTTTGTTTGAATTGGCTATAGGTAGTTACCCGAAAATTCAATAGGTACGTATTGAAGCTAATACACCGTAAGTAAACAAAATAAAATTATTATACTGGATACTGAATAGATGCCGATGTCGATGTCAACATTTGAAATCCGACCGTCCTATACGATAACTACGTATAATTAGCTATAACAGAATAAGATATTATTGGCCACTAGTCACTAGTTGATTCAATTGGTTGCAATAATCAATTATGTCAAAATCATAATTGGATGTAACTTTTTGATGTTTACTGTTGTAATTTGTTAGTACAAATGTACAATATTAATTCTGTAATGTGTACAGTGCACCTACTAATGCATCATACTGTAATATCCGCTTAAGTGTGCTCGTTTCCTTAACGTATACATCGCGGTTCCATGGTGTAATGGTTAGCACTCTGGACTTTGAATCCAGCGATCCGAGTTCAAATCTCGGTGGAACCTTACAATTTTTTTTCATTTTTTTTCTTTACGATTCTTAATGCTTGTTTTAATTTTAATTTATTTTAACGTTCTCTTCAATATCTGAATTAATATACCCATCATATTTACTATATAATATAAACTGAACAAATTAAATTATTATTTTTAAATACATAAAAAGAAACACACGTTGTCTATATTCTATATTTCTATAACAACAACTGTCAACAACATTTTATCTATTCATATACAATTAATCTTGGCCATAATAATAGCTCAGAGGTTATAACTTAATAAGTGTTAGTCGTTAGATAAACAACTATCTATATATTTAATTCTCGATCACGATGTAGATTGTAGAGATTATGATGTATATAAGATAGATAATTGCTATGTAATTAAATATATAAAATTACAAAGGCAATAATTTCATAACACTTTAAACTTAACATTTAACTTTTGGTAATTAATCATAAATTGTAATAATGATAAATAAGTATAAGATTTTTGACCAAGATATTATTATACTCGTTCGCACACGGCCGTCGCCCACACTCCCGCAGGGAGTTAACCATTTCCGCCAAAAAACGTTTCTGTCAAAATAATTTTGGAAACCAATGGTTTTAATTTTTAAGCAATATGTGTTATGGTGCCAATATATAAAATATAATAATGTAACATATAATAGCAATACAATTTGTAAATAATTGCAGAGAAAATAGGTATAACAATATTTACAGTTATAATTTCGTTAGTTGTTGATAATCATTGATAACGTAAGCATAAACTGTATCATAGTTTTTTATTATAATACAATTAGCACACAATAATTATCTGATAAATGTTAAATCCTTATATATTTCGATTCAGTGTCTGTTTTGTTTGTCAAACAGTACCGTTCTTACCGATACTTGTATTATAATATTTATACTTTTTGGGACATTTTTAAACATTTAAAAATAACAAATAGGTGTTTTTTTAAAACTCTAATTTAATTGGGCTAGAAAATTATATTCTATTTATTATTAACTAGACAATTCTAGTTAATAATAAATTATTCATAAAAAATAAAACACGCAATTTATAATTCACCGTATACACACTTGTGAAAATCAATATAATATATTATGTTATATAAATGCAATAATAAATTCGATTATTTGACTATTTGAACTGAACGATAATGATAATAATATAATAATTAGCTTTTATACTAACTATTATAACTTTAAGGTTATCTACTCGATCACCATACATTTATTATAATTAAACACTAAACATAAATAGGTAAATAATATTTTATTGGATATTATTTATATTATATTATTATATTATCACTATATGCACAAGCAGTGGCGTATTTTCAAATGTATTGTTGGGGGGGGGGGGTCTAAATATTAAGTACCCATAAGTTTATAATATAAAAAAAACACATACGAGTTATGATGTAATAATTATATTATGTTTATTTCACTACTATTATAATTAATGATTATCTACTATATAATCATATATTATGTTACGTCGTTATCGTCGTACTTGTCGTCGTCGGACCGCGACGACGCTACAAAAATAACCAAAAGTAAACCCAAGTTATTTATAGTTTATACAAATATTGTATATTTTTTTTTTATAATAGAAACATTAAAAATCCATAATATAAAATTAATATTCTCTTTCTTGGTACCTACGTACCAAGTTATTTATGACTTTTAAAATTTTTTTCTGGGGGNCCCCCCCCCTTAAATACGGCACTATGCACAAGCATGATATTATATTATTATAATATTATTTTTTTTTATTAGCATAGGCCATTGGGTGTGGGGAGTTTTTTGTATAGGTTTAGTAGGTTTGTATGTTGGTAGAATTGTAACACGTGTTTGTGTACGTGTGGCAAGGGATATGCATGTGTTGCTAAAACCCGAGTGGTCACCCACCCTGGAGCTAGCAACGTCGGTCGGTACGTACGGTGTACACTTAGAGCGTTTTCATAGATTGAGCGCACGATTGCGCCTCACCATTCACCAAGCCACAATATATTGCAGTTTTTATTTATTTGTTTATTATATAAAGAATTATAACGGGTAGAGTTACATTTACAACGGGAAGTTGGGAACATTTAATATCTACATGGCGACATTATACAGACGGAAAATTTACAAAAATATGAAAATGAATTATAAAATAGTTACACTCGCTTATAAACAGTATTCGCGGTGAATTGCTCATAATTTGGACATTTGATGTATAAGTAAGTACACCATAGTACCGCTTGGCGACAAATATTCAGGTCTAATTTGCGCTCAATAAAGAGGAGATAATAATATTATAAAGGCTGCTGAGGCCCTGAGGACAATAGTATAATACAAGATACTCATTACTCACCGATGATAGTTATTATAGTTCTAGTCTACATACAAATTAATAAAATAGAATAATCGGTCGTATTTTTAATTTATAGGTACCTACTATTGATTACAGATACAATCATAATACTATCTAATATTGATTAATAACTATAGTTACAATGAACATAGTACATTAAAATCATTATGTACCTACATTCAAATATATAGTATGGCAAGTTTAATCTATGCCTTGCAGTGTAATGAATACCTTTTGACTGGTGATACGATGAAAATTATAATTTATTAAAAATATTTTTAGAATTTACTATGGTTTTAATGATATTAAAATTGCACAAAAAATGATTTAAAACGTTTAACAAATAGATTAGTCCCAAAGGTCCTTCGTATGCTGTTTTAACTAGTGGGGAAAAGTTCTACAAAGTGTGTGCGTATGGCTAAACATAATCTACGATTATATACGTAAATAAGAAAATCTAAAAATAATCATGTGCTCTTATTTTATTTTTAATTTTCATTGAGTTCACAAAACTATATGAATACATTTTTAAAGTTAACAAAAATCATAGGTCCCACCGAGATTTGAACTCGGATCGCTGGATTCAAAGTCCAGAGTGCTAACCGTTACACCATGGGACCTCGGTGATTGATGATTACAAAACGTTATTATTTATTATACTTGTCATACGAAAAGGTAGGTTTAACTTAAAATGTTAACTCGACGTTTCACAGCTACGGCGTGTGTCGTGTCGTGTCGATAGAACCGTATTGTAATTCGACATTACTTTATTAGTACATTATATTTAGCAACCGAGCTGCAACCGAGTATATATCAAGAATTGACTACAGCTAAACGTTTAAACCAATATGGTTACCACTTACTAGTTGCAACCACCGTTACCACATCCTCGCACCATGATACGAGACGCACACGATTTAGCTGTGATTCCGGCGGCTTTATAATAGTTATAGGTACTGGTTAGGTAGTACCATTGTTTGTATGCACAGTGCATACAAGACACAAGTACACTTATTTAGGCCTAAAAAAAAATGTAAAATGTTGAGGGGGGACTAAATTTGTCGAACATTTTTATGTGTTTTCAAATCCCAATAATGAAAATTGTTAGCAAAATCAAAAATATTAACTCATGTCTATAAATAGCTAAGAACAAAATCTTATCATGTATGGTTAATCATCATATTTGGTGAAAGTTAAAAATATCTACGGTTATTAGTTTTTAAGTTACACCAAATAAACCAAATCGATTTTTCGGTAAACTGGTTATGTTTAAAAATCTCCGTTTTTCTATGTACGTTTCTCCAGCCCCCCTCCCACCAATTTCGAATTTTAACAATTTTTTTGGCTATATATTTAGTGTGCAGTTAGCGTGATTTGGCGTGACTAGTTTTGAAATTTGCTTGGTACCAACTACCAGGCCAAGTATAAAAATTAAAACCAGAGGGGGGGGGGCTGTATAGAAACGTTTCTACAGCTCCCCTCATCGGAATTTTGAACTTTAAGTTCTTTTTTTTAACGCCAATATTAAGCGTGCAATTGGCGTGAATTTGTGTGACCTATTTTGAAAGCGTAAACCGAAAACCCCAAGTACTAGGGGCGTTACCATTTTTCGCCATTTCTCCAGCCTTCCTCCTCAAACATACGAACTAATTTACGAAAAATATAAACTATATACATTTATAATTTATATGTACAGTAAAAATAACACCGGTTTTAGTGACATATTGGGTGTAAATGGTGTGATGACTAATGAATTTAGATTTAAGTTCCCTCCTATGATATTGTATGTACTATAATTTGTATTGATTATTATGACGTTTCTATGATGACTACAATACGGATATGATGACCGTTTCATTTGGTCATATTGGAAAAATCTTTTATTTGTACCTACCTTATGACTGTGGGAAACTTTTCTCGAAGGTAAATTTATAGCAACTGATGATACGATATGACAGATTTTTAAAACAATGTAAACTTAATTTTAAAATTATGAAACAACCTTTTTTTATTTGATTTTTTTTTTTAGAATTATAGAATTATTTTTTTTTGATTTAGTTATAAAATTATTTTAATAAGACGCATTGATTGTAATTTGAAATACAATATTATGTTAGGTAATAAATAAGATATACAATATAATTCATTCGGTTTCTACAGTATTAGTTGTTTATTTATTGTTTATATACTATGTATTTATTATTATATAATAATAATTCCGTTAAGAAAACAAAATCATTATAAATTTGAATTATCCATAAATGTAGGTATGTATTAACAATAATAATATACCTATAATAAATTAGTATTTTAAATATATTTTATTTATTTAGTATATATTATAGATAGATACATATGTGTGTGTGTGTATATATAGCTATGCAATTAAGACATAGATAAATATAATTATATATCATTCCATAAGTTTTATATTATTATACAATTGAATGTTACTTATTAAATGTAGTGTATATTAATTATTATAAAATCCAGTATAATATCTTAGTATTTAGCATTAATGGTCAGTTTGATATATTGCTTTTTATTTATTATTATTACGTATATTTGAGTAAATTAATTTCAATTATACTGCATAATTGTGTTTACGTTCAACAATATACGTTAGTATAACTTATTAATTGTAGATTATAATATACAGTTTATGTAAAAAAAAATTGCTATGTACCTATACTTATACCATCAATTTAATTTAATTCTTATAATGTTACACAACTTGTGTGATCAGTTAAATATTGAATGATCAATATAAGCTACTTGTAGTACTATAGAAGCTAACATACCTATCAATAGTAATCAGACTAATGTCTGATACACACGTTATCGATGAACAGTTATGTAGGTACCTATATTATAGTATATTACATTACATATTATTATAGCATATAAGCTACTCGTGGTGTAACTGAGTAGCTTTTTAATTACCTCTTCTGATATTAATTATAAAAATTATTGTAATATAGGTACTATCTGTAGGAGCATCACCATTATGCAATAAGAGCTTTTTCACACGAGACACTTTGTGGCCGACCACAAGAATCGTGCTACTGTTTACAAAAGTGTCTCATTGATTCACACGAGACACTTGCCGTACACTAGTGTCTGTTAATTATGTATTGTACGTGCATATTAATCGTACTCCCGACTAGTCGTAATCATGAAGGTGGAGGAGGCAATACTGTTGTATTCTCTTATTAAAAAAAAAAATAAACCAGCTAAAAGGACTGAAAGGATTTATTGGGTACATCCTATTGTTCAATCCAGAAATGAAAAAGGACATTTTACATGCTTGTTTACTGATTTACTTAAAAGTGAACAAAAATTTTTCAATTATTTTCGCATGTCCTCCAAGTCCTTTTTTGAATTGCATGATTTAATTAAAAGGAGTGTTAAAAAGGAAACAACAAATATGAGAAGGCCAATTTCTACGAAAGAAAGATTAGCTGTCACATTGAGGTAAGGACATTTTCAACAATTTTATTTTTATCAAATACTTTATTAATTTTAGTTTTTATCTAATTAATACATGAGCTCATGAAAATAAATAAAACTAATTATAATTTTAAACAACATGAGATTATAAAATAAAAAATAGTATTTTAACCGTTCTTATAAAAAAATGTGTGTATACTTTTACATCACTTACTAAGTAATAATATTTAAAATAAAACGTAGATTTAAAACAACTCGTTTAAACTGATCAAAAATACTTATTACGCACTTGTTAGTTGTCTGAGGATGTATAATCATTTATGTAACTAACCAAGTTTGAATTAATTGGTGGACTACTTTCTACGTCTAACGAGGAATTATTACTGTTGGTAGATGTAGATGAAGTATCCATTGCGTAGTTAATATTTTGATTATTGTATTGAACATCAGACATACGTTTAGTATAGTGATTCGGAAAGGCTTGTGTAAATGTTGAAAGTGGTTGTTGAGATGTAGCAGCTTGTTGGAGTCCAAATGGGTGTTGAGTAAAAGGTAATGTTTGATAACTATTTGGAGGATTTAACTGACAACGTGGATCAAAATCAATTCTTTGTGGTTGGAGTGCGAGGCTATGACTGATAACATTTATTATATTTGATTTCACTTGCATTTTCAAATGAGGGGGGACTTTTTTTAAATCACCCACTAAAGATAACAAAAATAGTCGATCTTGATCCTCCATTGCTTCTTTTTCCATTTGGTTTCTAAATTCTAAACTTCTGGCTATAGTTCCAAACAAATTTTCTTCAGATTCATTATGGTTTGATTTTGATTTTTTTTTTTGTCTCTGATTTCTGCGAGTTTGAGATTCTTCTGTCGACTCAAAAAAATGTTCACTATCTTGAGTATTTTGTTCTGTGCCCAATTCATCATTATCATCATCATCATCATCATCATCATGTGTAGGAGTGACATTAGATGTAGTTGGTCTATTTGTTGCACTTGATCCAAGAAATGATAACTGATTATAAAATACGTACGTTTTCCAAGATGATTGACCTGAGCCAGACTTAATATTTTTTCTTCGAGATTGCTCGCGTGCAAAACAATTCCTAAGACTTTTCCATTTTCTTTGTACTTCCTTTACTGTAATTAACAAAATAATAATAAATCTAATATTTATGGTTAATAGTAAAATTTTAGATTTTACAATGACGAGTGTTTTTTATGTTGGTTAAATTTTTTTTTCTAAGAGCTTAAGTTAAAATTTTAACGAAATATTTCAAAATCGTTAATTCACAAACAATTTTATAATTGATAATTCATTAAATTTTTGGTTTTTGTACATAAGGTAAAAAACTTCAACACAAAGTTATTCATAAGTTGTTTTTCAATTAACTATAAAAAAAACTTGAGCTTCAATTTAGAAAAAAAATGTATGAACATTTGAATTTTAAATTTGCATGATATTCCGTTAAATAACGATTTACTATCAAACGAATTTTGATTTTTGTTATTATTAAAAAAGTAACAGTTGAAGAAGCTTTACATTTTTACCATTTGTTTAAATTTACACTATGATTTAAATACTATATATAAGTTCTCAAGTAGCTATTAAATATAATTATTATTTTTTTAATGATTATTGTATAATTTCATACTATATTTTTTCTTATTAGATATCTTGCCACCGGATGTACACTTACTGAATTACACTACAATTATAGAATTGGAATTTCAACTTTAAGTGGAATAATTCAGGAAGCGTGTGAAGCAATTTGGAATAATCTCAAAGACATATATATGGCTGAACCAACCAATGACAAATGGTTAGACATTTCTGAACACTTTATGAATGTGACTAATTTTCCGAATTGTCTTGGCGCAATTGACGGGAAACACATCCGAATTGTTAAACCAGCTCATAGTGGATCCCAATACTACAACTATAAGCATTTTTTTTCAATGGTATTATTAGCTGTCTGTGATTCCAATTATTGCTTTACAGCAGTTGATATCGGTGATTATGGAAAAAACAGTGATTCTTCCATATTTAAAAATTCCAATTTTTTTAAAAAGCTGATAAAAAATGAATTGAATATACCAGATAATTCTATACTACCAGGTACTAGTGGACCAAAGCTGCCATATGTCATTGTTGGGGATGAGGCTTTTGGATTATCTCAACATATTATGCGCCCATATGCAGGGAAAAATTTAACAATAAAGAAAAGGGTATTTAATTACCGCTTGTCTCGGGCACGTCGCTTAATTGAATGTTCGTTTGGAATTCTCTCCAACAAATGGAGAATATTTCACAGGCCTTTAAACGTATCAGAAGACTTTGCTGAAGACATAATTAAAGCTTGCGTGATACTTCATAATTTTGTTCGTATACGAGATGAAAATACATTAACATTCGAAGATACATTATCATACCAAGGATTCACAAGTATGAATGAAATATTAGATAACACAGCTGGAAAAACACCAACTAGTATTCGTGACCATTTTGCTGATTATTTTATGGATGTAGGACAAGTACCATGGCAATTAGATAGTATTTAAAAATAATTCATATATATAGTTTCAATTGAAATTAACTATGACGTACTTTAATTTTATGTATGTAGTTTCTGTAATACTTAAATACTAATAATAATAAATAATACCTAATAATATACTATGATGAAAAAAAAAAAATATTTATATATAAAAATATACCTAAATACCTTTTTTTTCATATAAATGTATATTATTATAGGTATATAATATTTTTGTAATATTATAATGTTTAATAATATACTAATACTTCTTAATACATAAATTTGTTGTTTTATATTATGTAATAAGTAACTTACTCATTTCATTTTGTTCAATTGTTGGCATTTCGTCATATTTCTCGCAAAATATTCGGCACACGTCTATCCATGAATTTCGTTTTATGATCTTATTAGCATAATTAGTGCTTGCAATATCCCACAACTCTTTCCGTTTTTCATTCTCAACTATGAATTTGTCCGTATCAAGGATCATAATTATTGATCAATTTCAAAATATGTAATAAAATAATTACTGCCTCAATAAATTATTTATTAATTATTGTTTAAAATCGGTATAAATTGGCGGTCTCGTGTGTCTCGTCTGAACATATTCATAACAATGTGTAGATTATCGGTGGCTCAGACACAAACACAGTGTCCGGCTACTAGAAGGGAAGAGACACTTCGAAACGCCTGCGGGACACTGATTCCTTATCTGTGTCTCGTGTGAACGCTTCTATAAATATCAATATATTTTAAATCGCCCGATTCTTTTCAGACACTAGTCGCTGGCCACAAAGTGTCTCGTGTGAAACAGCTCTAAATAGTATTTTTGTCGTTGGGGGAGGGGGGGGGGCTGGAGAAATCACAAAAAAATGGTAACGCCCCTAGTACTTGGGGTTTTCGGTTTACGGATGAAAAAATTTTTAAAAAAAACATTGGTAAGTTAATGAATAAGCTTTTGGTACATTCACATGAAATCATGAAAATGTGTAAAAGCATCATGCGTTAACACATTTTGTTGATGAAAGAATTAATTGAAGCTTAAATTGAAAAGGTTTTATGAAAAGAGATTCATTCACAAAAAATCGAACTCGCTTGTCAATTATGTAAGAATGATTGTCTAAAAAATATCAACAATTATTCAAATTAAAATAAAAGTAAGATCAATAATATACTAAAAAAATAATATATATGAAAAAATTGACAAAATAAATTACAATTATAAATTATATTTTTGACTGTGAATATACACCAGTACTTAGGTTTACTTTGGTTTATGTATAACTGTACATTCAGTAAATTTGGAATTAAACTTATGAATATCAGTCTCTAATCAAAACCGTATATGGAATCTATAAAACCAGAAGTTCAAGCTCAAGTTCCCATTAATATGAGAATAACAGAAAATTGTATATTAAATATTTTTAAAATTTTATCTATCTATTTTTATATATTTTAATTTATTCGATAAAACATTTCAAAAAACAATAAGGTTCAAGTTCAAAATCAATTGAGTTTTTAACTATAAATTAATCAAAGTCTTTTACACTTCAAATATTTTGTCAGCCATTAAATTAAACTTTGATAAAAAATGAATGGATGGTCGCGTTTAAAATAATGTTAAAAACCACTAATATAAGGTTCTAGCGTACTGTTAAAAAAGGTACCACTGTTGTAACCAATAGTTCTAAAAGATTTAATTTCGTTGAAGCAAGTAGGTATAATATAATAAGTAAGTTAACAACAACAATATTGCCACGTACCTATTTATAAGACACTAATTGTTAATAAACTACATATTTATTTGTATATAATTAATTAATTTGTTTTAATTTGCTTTTTGTTTTAATTTTTGTTTTTTTTTTCTTAGTATATAAATTCATTTAACGCTAATGGCCTTAGTAATTTGTAAATTTCATGACCAATAAAAAATATATATATATATAATAAGTACAGCTGTACAGGTTAACTGTAACCAAACTTTTTAAATTGGACCTATCTTTTTATATTGAAACAAATAATTATGTTTTCCAAAAAACATTCATCGCGGCCCCATGGTGTAATGGTCAGCACTCTGGACTTTGAATCCAGCGATCCGAGTTCAAATCTCGGTGGGACCTATGATTTTTGTACACTAATATTGCATGAATATTTTATAATAATATACATTTTATAATTGTTAGACTTTATTCGTATTATCTTTGATATGTTAACATAAATAGGTAATGACGAGTTGCATGCATATTTAGTTAATTAAGGTTCTTCTTTCAGTTAAAAATTATTAATTAATAACTATGTAATAATATTTAATGATAGTTCAATAAAAAAATTAAATTAACTTTTACTGCATTACTGATTGATATTCCATTAATATTTTTTTAATTCGTCATATACTAAATAATGTTCATTGGGTGGTATAATCTTTTAAACTTCGGTTCTATTTTTCAAATTTCTAACAGTTTGACACAACTCAGGTATGTTTAAATTCTTAAATTTTTGTATACAACACGTACACAGTTGTACTCTATTGAATGTACCTTAAAGGCTTAAACTGCAAGGCTGGGCATTAACTTGTTGATAAGTTTAACTTAATAAGTTAATTTATTATGATTTTTATTAACTAAAGGAGTACAAAAAATAACTCTTAATCAACAGAGTAAATTTTACATTTAAACGAGTTAAGTTGATTTCAATTTCAATTATTATAATTTCATATTTTCGTACAACATATTTTAAAACCTATGATAATTACTTGTATTATGACCGTAGTACGCTTGTCGTCATACAAACTGATACACTACCTACTTCACTAGATATTTTCTTAATTTTACTTATTTTTAAAATTTTTTTTAATCAACTTAACTTGAATTAAAAAGTTGACATTAATGTTTGGTTAACATTTAACTAAATTTAATTAATAGAAAATTTTGTATTTACTTTTAATTATTAACTTTCTTTAGATTTTAATTTAACTTAACTTAACTGAGTTAGAAAATATCGTTAACTTGAACAGGCTTGGCTTAAAGTCGTATACTCCACAATCGGAAAATGAGTATCACGAAGCTGTTTGTGTCCGACCGATTCGAACGTATAATAAATGATTTTCATTTGACAGTACACATCAAAACACAGTGTAACGAGAATGATATCTAACATAACGAATAATATTGAAAACATGACTGGGAATAATACCTCGACGAATTAAAACATAAAATAGTGTGCGTTGTATGTTTTGTCACTTCGTCAGATACAATGAAATAGAGATGATTCAGGACGTTGGGCCGGTAATACCCAATTGTACCAAAGTAGTTTTTGACAGGTTTATAATCTCTGAATGCCAAGATAACGCTAACGTAAATGGTCGTCTCCACGAAAACTATCATTAGATATATACTATGTAGTCGTAAGCCACACTAAACGTTCTCGCCAACGACCCAGTATAATATGTGTGTACCGGTTGCTGAAAGATGTAAAATCGTGCGGCGTGATCGACAAACATTTCCATACATCATCGTCTAAGTGGCGGATGACTATCCAAACCTTGTAGATTAAGTAAAACGTGTTTTCTGATTTCCAAATATAATCTGTGCTAAAAAGTAAAAGGTATGTTGATCGACCAACAGACGTACGTTTTGCTAGCCCCCCCCCCCCCCCCTCCCCCGAAAATCTATTAACAAACTATGCAAATATTTAGCACGTAATTCGCACGAATTCGCAAGCTCATTTTGAGAATTCGCATGACCTTCAAAAAACTTTGTTTTACAAAATTAACATCTAAAATTGAAAATTTTCAACTTTTATAGCTAAGGGTTAAACATTTAAACAATGTTCCACGTAAGTAGGTTATTCTGTAATCAAAAAAATCTAAAAAAATATACGCACAATTTTTTTTTAGTTATTTTGTGTTCACGTTTCACGTACATGTCCCCAGCCCCACACAATAAACATTTTAAAATTTTTTCAACTTAACATTTAGCAGTCAATTAACAAAAATTTGCAAGGTAGTTTTCGAAATTTGCAAACCAATATTTCGTCTGTTATACGCATTTCCGAAATTTGCACATGACGCCAGCCCCACCCCACTTTGAGAATTACTTGGAAATTCTAAATCGTTTCTACGCCAATTTTTAGCATGTAATTACCTTGTGTTTTCTCGGCTATCGATTTGTATATTATAACTTATTTTCTAAAACTATATATTTTATAATTTATATTATAAATCCAAATAGTTTTTAAAATAGGTAATTTTTAATTATACGCCTTGTTAATACGATTTTTCAATTAGATTAAATTATTAAAATTGTATATATATTTTTCATGTTGATATGATGATATAAAAATTTAAATAACTTTTTATACCTTAGTTTGAACTTTTTAAAATTAATTTTATTACAAAGAAATAGCCTTTTCCTTACATGTAAATAAAACATGTTATCATTTACTATAAGATAAAACTTGTTTTGATCTGTTTTCAGTTACCAATTTTTTTAGTTTTTTAAATAGTTTTATCAAATATAGATTTTTTATTTAATATAGATTTTTTTATTTAATACAGATTTTTTATTGATTTCTTCAAACAAATTTGTTATTAGTATAATATCAACTATAGATTTTTTAAATTATGACTTTTTTATCAAATAGATTTTAATTCAATTTCCATTTTTTTTATAAATAACGAATTTTTTATCAAAAATAAATCTTTTTTAATGATTTTACATTTTGTAATAAGTTTTTTTATTGATTTTTTGTTGAACAGAATTTTTTTTAGATTTTAATTCAATAAAAATCGGTTTTATTTAAAATAAATAAAAATAGTCTATTTGTAAAAATAGTAATAAAAATCATGGTTGGTAAAATATTTAATGGACGTATTTTTTTTATCAAAATTCGATTTTTTTATTAATTTATCCAATATACAGATTTTTATTGAATTTTCACGAAACAGAAGTTTTTAAGATTTCAATGTTATAAAGATTTTTCATTAAATATATGTTATATCAAACATTTTTTATTTATATTTTAATTAAATATAAATTTTTAAACTATAGATCTTATAAATTGTGAATTTTTCATCAAACAGATTTGTATTCAATTTATATTTTTTACAAAAAATCTTAATTGAATTAAATTATTAAAAAAATTCTATTCATTAAAAAAATCAATAAAAAACTGTGATAAAAATCTAAAATATTAAAAAAATCTTTATTTGATAAAAAATATTTTTGGTAAGTTACTTTAAAAATATTAATAAAAAAGTGTTTGATAAAATGTGTTTATTATATAAAAATTCTTAGTTAAATTAAAATCATAAAAAAATTTATATTTAATAAAAAAAATCTAAATTTGATAAAACAATTTATATTCAAAAAATTCTGTATTCAATTAAAAATCTGTATAAAATAAAAAAATATATACTTGATAAAAAGATTTATATTTGAAAAAATCAATAAAAAATCTGTATTAAATAAAAAATCTTTATTGAATAAAAAATATAAACTTGATAAAAAAAATCTATATTAAATAAAAAGATCTATATTAATAAAAACTAAACATTTTATTAACTTACAATATCTAATATCTTGATGACATTTTGACAATCTTCCAATTATATTTGACTTCAAACATGTTTATGAACATGTTTTATGATAAAAAAAATACCATCATACTACGACATACGTATTCATATTAAGAAATGAAATATTTTTTGATTTGTATAACTACATACATTACAAAAAAACAAGGTTGTCTGAATAATATAATCATGAAAACGTTTATTAAATCTTAATTAATTTATAGATAGACTCTTAATAAAATATGTCATGAAAACCAACAGCAAGTAAAAAAAATAATGATCTAAGCGTATTATCTAGTAAGGTATGAATTTTTTAACAAAAGACAAAAGATAATGAGTGAAACTTATTGAACGTACTATAATAATCACCTGAATCTTGTAACAAAATATATATTAATAATGGCTTTGGGATGTAAGTTAAAAAAATATGCTCTGCTGTACAGTAGGTTACAAGTGAGTCACTGTATAATGGATGGTATTAAATTTTTATTTAATGATATAATATCATTGTATAAGAAAAACGATTCTGATATTTAGAAGTATATTTAATGATACTAAAGTGAATAAAGTAATTTATATATAACCTATTTACGTGGAATTTTGTTTTAAATTTTCAATCCTTAGCTACTAAAGTTGAACATTTTAGAAATTTTTAACTACAAAATTATTATTAAATTTAAAATGTGATAAATTTTGTCAAACTTTCAACTTTAAATTCTTATCAGGTTAAAATGTTGACATGAATCGCAAGTCGAAAATCACATTATTTCGGTACGGGGTGGGGTTGGTGACTTTTGCAAATTTCGGAAATGCGTATGACAGACGAAATATTGGTTTTGCAAATTTCGACGCAACTACCTTGCAAATCGTTGGTAATTGGCTGCTAAATGATGGTTCAAGAAAAATTTAAAAATGTGTTTTCGATGACATGGGTGGGGCTGGGGACATGTGTCTCCACCCAGACTTAGTTTTTTTAATTTTATAATTCAACTAAAGGCTTGCAAATTGTTGCTAATTGACTGCTAAATGTTAAGTTGAAAAAAATTTTAAAATGTTTATTATGGGTGGGGCTGGGGACATGTACGTCATTTGAACACAAAATAACTAAAAAAAAATTGTACGTATGTTTTTAGATTTTTTTGATTACAGAATAACCTACTTACGTGGAACCTTGTTTAAATGTTTAACCCTTAGCTATAAAAGTTGAAAATTTTAAAATTCGTGCGAATTACGTGCTAAATATTTGCATAGTTTGTTTATAGATTTTCGTTGGGGGGGGGGGCTGGCATAACCTGACCAACAGTACAGACCACTAAGGTTCATAATCACCGAGATGATACACAAGTAGAGCAAAACGAACGCCACGATAATGTGATAGATGTTTCGTACCAGAAATTTTACGGTTCTAGGATCTATCATTTGATATAAACCTATAAGTTTGGATAACCTCAAGTTGAAAACATTGTTCTCTTTATTCAGAATGTCTGTTGTCATAAATATATCTTTTGATCGTTTATTGACAAATAGTACGAGTCGCCTATAATTTATTGAATTATTGTAATAATTTTACATGCAATATCCAAACAAACCTTTAAAGAAAATTGTGTCATCCGCTTTACTATAAAAATATTATAAATTATTATCAAACTCTTGTTTGAACAATTTACATTAACGTGATTCAAAACACTTGCTATTATTGAACCTTTTCATCGTTTTTTGTTATACAAACAAAAAAAAAAAAATATTGTTTTTTATACAATTTAACATAAATTAGGTACTTGTAAAGTGTATCTATATGTTAGTGGTAATGTATCGTGTATGAAATACGTTATTTTATTAAATAACTAGTTATTCTATACAATGCCTAATTGTGCTCGTTAATATATAAATTACACAGTTTTGCTGCTTAATATATAGAATACCAGCTTGGTTTTCGCTAATGTATGACATTTCTGTTGTTAGGTAGACATGCCAACAAAAGTGCACCACAAAACGGAGCACATGTTTAAAAAATAATTTACTTTGTAACATCCGAAAAGTTCATGTACTAATAAATAAATTCTAAATCGTAAAAAAAATAACAATTTTATAATTGTAACTATAATTATAGAATAAGTTTATAATTCTATAATAAAAAAACTATTGATAACTATTGGTTTTTTATTTTTATTTGTATAATTTGTTTAAGATTTTAATAATTCTATTTCTGACTAACTAAATATAACTAAATCGATAGAAAAAATGTATCATTTCCTTTTAATTTGTAAACATTTGTAACCTCACTGTACCAAAATTATGTCCATTTTCAAAGAGAGGTTAGGTTCGACCTTAAACGATAAGTTTGATTGTTGAAAGATGAAACAGTAATATACCGTTTTTACTTCTGTATAATTTACCATAATATTTAATCAATAATAAAGTCATCATATTATATAAAATGAGCTTTTGATGTTTTTACTCAACTTTTTTTGGCCTTCTAAATGGGCTTCTGCAAAACCTAAGTTGGCCCTTTATATAAGACAACAAATTTCTTTATAAGTAATATAATTTATAGTTGGATACCTATAATGTCATTGTGTTTTTAACATATGCTGGCAATTTTTTTATTTTTGATGTTTATTTTAAATTTTACTGGCAAATAACAAAACAATACGAAAACCTCTCTTTAAAAATATATACAAAAACAAAATATATTACGACATAGATGTTTAACATGTACTGAACAGTGGATGGGTTATGTAACTAATAAGTAATTTTTTTAATTTTAATGAAATAACTAATTGTTGTGATCTATTTTTTGCTATAATTAGCAACGCCGAACTCCAAAAATCTTATTATTCGGAAGTTTTGTATTATCTACTACCACGGGATAAATAATTTTTTCCACTGGCATATCTAGTATTGGTCCCTCACTTTTAAATGTCCTAAAATCTATCGAATCAAATTGAACAGTGTACTAGGTTTTTGCGAATTATTTGCAGCACCAAAGAGTTGCTTGAAGTTGCCCCCCCCTCACATTGTTGTATTTACTTCAAACCTTCAACAATATTTTGAACCTATGCTAACCCAACCTAACCTGGAACCAGAAAAATTCGGAGGTGCACGCCTACATTATCGCGTATTAACCTATAACCTTGACTGATATTTTGCAACTAATTTGCAACACAATTTTAGAAATTTTTTTTACTATTTATAATTAAACACTTTTAGAGTTTAAATTATACAAGTAATATCAATAATATTAAACCGAGAGATGAAGACGAGTTCGGGTTTTTGACATTTTTAGAACACTCCCTGATGTTACTCCTTATTAATGTTTGTACTAATGCTAACGCAGTGCAAAACTTTCAAAATGTCTATTGGTATACCTAGTATAATTATTCAAGACCACGGGTCGAATATCGACTCACCGTATAAAGTCTTCAGCTATCATCTATTTATATTTTATTCCAAGTACATTTTGACTATGAGTTAGTTAATAACGATGATAGAATATGTAAATATTACTTCAATACCTAATGATTAAATATTAATAATCTAATAAATTCAATGTCTTCAAAAACCATAATACAATAATAATAGACCATTTTCCATTAGTATCATTTTTGTTGTACAATAATATTATATCTTTGAAATTAAACTTAACACATCTCATACAGTGGTCTACTCAACACCTAATACATACCAGAGCGGTACCAACTTGTCCAAGTTATTTTTGTTGCTTTTAAAAATGTATCTATTATTAAATAATTTTAATGTTAACCTTTTAGAGGCTTATTTATTATGGTACAGTCAAAACTCTTTATAACGAATCTGAAGGGACCAAGAGATTTCTTTCGTTATAGAGAGTTTTCGTAATAGAGAGGGTTTAAAAAAAAACAAAATTTTAATTATTTATGTATAAAGGTATGTACCTATGTAATATTATATATCAAACACATCATTATTTTTACATTATTTTATATATATTTACGTATTATATTAAATTATTATTATTATTATACATACTTATTAAATATAATTTAATTTTTATACTATACATATTTTAAACCTTATTTAAAATAGTCTGTCATCTTAGTTTGGACTTTTTTATTCGGCATTATTGCTGATTATTTTTATAGTTTATATATGTAATAGATACGATAACACGTAAATTGTATTATGAAACATAAAATATTGTTTCGTTATTGAGAGTGACTAATACGTTATAGAGAATGAATTGTCTAATGGGTTATATAGCAAACCAACCATTATTATGTAATGTTTACGTTATATAGAGTTTTTCGTTGTAAAGAGTTTCGTTATAAAGAGTTTTGACTGTATATTATATGAATAATAATAATTATAAGTGCATTTACATAATTCTTATATAGTTCAGTTATATAATAGTATTATGTATTTATTAATGCATCGTGTCAATATAATTTAATTAATACAATATTCGGATGGTTGTAAGTGTATCTAAAAAAATAAAAATGAAAAAACAGTGTGATGTAATATAGTTTTATAAATTTTGTATTAAATACCTACAATAAATTATAGTAAAAATGAATAGTTTGATAGTAAAATATCGTATTCTATTATTGTGAATAGACTTAATAATTATGTTTTTTCTACATGATGTAACTCATAATTAGTCATTCAAGGTAAAGATGCATGATAGTATACTAAATATTGTAATTTAACAAGTTGTATAAATCAGTACAGAGCGGGTAAGAACATTACGTGTTCTTTTTAATCGAACATAAGCTAATCATCTATCAACTTATCCGATAATATATTTATGCAGTTTATTTTATTATTATAGTTAATGACATTAACCTACAAACCTTGTATACTACTATTGTTTAATCTTCTGTTTTTGCTCAATCTAATACGAAAATACACAATTAATTTTTATGATTCGTGAATTTTTGATAGAACTAACGTATTTTGAACTAGTACTTACCTAAAGGGACTTTATTCATGTGTGCTTTGCAAAACAATTTGGGTGTTCTATACATCTCTTAAAAAAAAATATAAAAAATCACAGTTTAATTAAAAGTTAGCTCATTTTTTGAATATTTAGTCGAATTTAATTAACAATTATATTAATGAATCATAGATGTAGAACAGATATTATAATAAAATAATACATTTTATATAGGGTTTGAGATTTATAATTTATTGTTTTGTAACCAATTTCATAATTACCTACCAATCTGACTTTCATCTGCATAACCGGCAACAAATATCATCAGCGGATCTGAAAGGATTTGAATTAGATTCAAGTTATTATGTTTATTGTTACTTCATGCATTTTACATTTTACAATTGCATAGATCAATTATATGAAGTAATAAAATATATCCATGAATTATAAAGTCTATACATTTTAAACATGTCATTATTATATTATAGATTATTGGAAGTATTATACAACGTACTTGGTAGATTCGAAGTTCCTCTAATATAAAGTACAATATGAGATATTATTCACTGTGACATTAGCTGCAGATCATTATATAACATATTGTAAAACGTAATATATATAATAAAACAACAAGAAGGACTAGAAGGAGCATAAAAAACTTCTGGTATTTTTGGTATTTTAATAATTATACGGAGAGATGTATTGAATATCTGTATCGTTCTAATAATACTACATAGGAAAAACAATCCAATAACACGAACTAATTAGAAGTTCTCTGCTCTACATTAGGTGTCTAGGTCGCTGTAATGGATGGTATTAATTTTGAATTCAATGATATTATATCAATTTTATTCAATTTTCAATTTGATAAATATTGCCTAAATTCAACTTTAAATGCTTATCAAAAACAATGCTTATGTATTTTTAATTTTTTTTGAACTTTTATTGTGACAATATATCAAGACACTTGTATAAATTTTCATGTTTTTTGATCCAACCAATAAAACTGTATTGATATTTAAAAAAAAACAGTAATTCGTTTTTGAATTACAACAAAATTAGGAAATCGCTACAAGAGAAATTGAGTGAATATAAAATGTTATGAACATTTCAACTAAAAACTCTCATCAAAATTTAATTTGACTTTCCAGTAGAAATTAATTTTTTAATATAGGTATAAAGACTTATAAGGAATATTGTATTGCATTTTTAAATCTTAGATATAAAAAGAAAATTTTCTTGAATTTCTATCTAAACAGAATTTGCTAATTTTCGTGATTTTCACGAATTTTGTGTACATTCTAAGTTCAAGCCCTCATAAAAATTTATTGAGGATTTACGTTCAACTTTTTTTAATTCCCGCTAACAACAACTAACGATTAATCTTGTATTACATTTATAAGTCTTTTGGCGGAGTGAAAAATTGTTTATTGGCATTAGTTTAAAAAAAGGAAATAATAATCGAAAATTTCATATGCCTAAAAACAGTTAAACATAAATCAAAAAATTATATAAATTGTATGTTGTATAGAAAAGGCCATGTATCGGTGGACTTTTTTTTAAAGTTACTCTTAACTGGTTTTGCTACAAAATTTTCTTTTTTATTTCAATTTTTGTTTGTTTTTTTTCTGTCGGGTTTGAAAACTTTTGGGAATTTTAAGTTTGAACCTGTTTAAAACACCAACTTGATTCACTTTCCTGCCAAAAAAGTTGTTGTTGAAGAAAATCGAATGAATTTTCTTAAAGGTTATTTTTAAACCTTGATGACAGACACAAAACAAAAAAATAAACATTAAAACACACATCATTGTAAAATCAATACATTTATCTCTCCGCTCAGAATCTAAAATGAAAGACTATATTACATAAATCTAAACCATACACTTCTTGGGACCAATAACTATATATTATGACTTTACTCTATTCCACGAGAGAATAGACTATAATAGTTATTAACTGAAACATTATGAGTTGGTGATTAGTAAATGGTTAAAATCAAAATAAAGCTTTATTATATTCAAACATAGTATACTAGGTTTAGGTATATGTTTAGAATGATATGTTTAGAGCCGGGTGATATGAATCAAGACGAAGCAAATTATCAATTTCACAATCATCTAAATGTATGATGGTTTAAATTGCAACAATTTAAAGATGACTGCACTTGTTATCATTAATATATATTCAATTATATGAATAATGGTCGTATGTTTTTTTACTACGTATTGTAACACATTAAATCATTCATAAGCACAGTACCTATAAATATAATAAATAACTATTTTAACTTAACTATTTTGTTTACTTACTTAACGCTTGCATTTTTGTGGGAAAATCATCTTGTGGAACAAAGTGATTAACTGTAAAAATATACATTGTATTAATCATAAATATCAATTTTTAATTATTATTATGTTTAAATCTAATCAATTTCACAATCTCTTGTATCGTGTACGAATTGACGATGTATTAAAATATATAATACCGTTTAAATTATTAATTTAGTCTGAATATGTGAAGGTTATCCTTCAGTTTCTGGTCATTAATAGAATATCTGACCAAAATGACATCCACTCGATTCATGGAGTGTAAAAAATTCAATGGCTGCTACTCAATAAATCAATGATATTTAAATGAGATTCTAATTGAACAAATGGTCATTAAAATATAAGACTTAGTCAATTAATAGTCATAATTCAATAGCCCGTAGGACCTAGGAGTAATACAAATATAAATACAAGTCAGTGGCACAAAAATAGTTATAAATTGTTATTGCTATTTAGAATAATAGTCGACTATTGTTGTTAATACATATTATACAATATCTCAAAACCACAACCAATAATTCACTGTATATAGGTATTAAAAACATTTTCATGCACATCAAAAGTAAGAGGCTCAAAAACTGTAAATAAGATTCTCAAATCAGTTACAAAATCGAAATTAAACTATGGATCAATTCTATACATAATAGTTTAATATTTTATAAGAAAAAAATTAATTGTATCAACGACAGTGAATTAAGACCAGCTGTAGGAGCCTCCCGCAGTAGACAAATTTGTATTGTATAACCATAGCGGGTGGATCTATATCTGATATAAAAACGACTGAAATATCTATTAAATACATGGATAGAAAAATAAGGTCAAACATAACTACAATCAAAAAAAAAAAAAAAAATACAACAATGCAAAACTAATACATATTATAACTGCGTATAAAATTAAACAAAAGGAAGAAATGTTAATATATAATATATTTTGCATAATGGTGCAATAAGCTTTAATTAATAATACTGAGATATACTGAAGATCTGTATTGTGAAAATCACGGAGTATCTCTTATTTTAGTATATTTAATCATCTTATTTAAATTTCTGGGTAATTGTTCTTATATTAATACATATATTCATGATATAATAAATGTATATTTGTATTTGTATCACCGTACCGGTCGTTATTTAACTGCCCACGTTTATTGTTATCTGTACTCTCTAATATAGATTAACTTGAACTTCTATCTTTCATTCTCTACCGTTTTCCGTTCTTAATCAATATATGTCCACAAAGTGTGCAAAATTTAACTCAACTAGAAGACTTACATCGATGAAATTAGACAAAAAAAAAGACATTCTTGGACAACAAAATCTTGAAGACACTTTTGATACGATACGAATTAGGAATACCCAAAATCGGAAACGAGACTACATAAGTATAGTTGTTAGAGATTTGGAAAACAATTAACATTCACAATCCTGTCATAGAAGCCAGAGAGATAGCTGCGGAAAAGTTCAAATCGAATATAATTTTTGCAAAACTAAAAACAAAATAAATTAGAAATTAATTAATTCGCACCTCAAAAACAACAAAACCAAATAGAAATATGTTACCTAAATAATAATCCGTTGAAATAAAAGTATTATTTATAATCAAGCAATTTACTAGAGACAAAAGAAAACTATTCGCCAAGACAAGAACAGCTACCAAAGATAAGAAATATAACGCACATCTAAAAGAAAGTAAGTTTATATTTAACACTTTTAAAATGTTTTTATTATTTTAATGGATTCATTAAGTATGATAAGCAACATAACCAAAAAAGAAACAGTGTCACTATTAACTATGTTCCATTTTCATATTTTCACATTGCACAGTCTAAATACTAAGCACATTAATATAAGAAGCAATACGAATCACATATCTGACCTGGAGTCCATCAACGCAGCTCTGAGAGATGGTAATCACTATAGTAGAGAACTTGTAGCATTTGCATATTTGTTTAGCACCATCACAAAAATAGCAGAGTAAGAAACAAATACGTTTTATGCTGAAACAATAAGCTAGTTTTGAAATTTGATTTTGTATATAAATGTATATTTCAATTTTTTTTTGGTTTGCATATTTCTTCGATTCTATACTTTAAGATGCATATTTTAAATAGTTTATCATTTTACCAATATTTTTACCGTCCACGCTTTCATTTAATTCCATGCAGCCGACGGCGGCCTTAAGAATATTTATTAATTGTACGCCAAGTTCATTTCTCGGTGTCATTATAAATTTGTATCTATACTATTGAATTTGAAAAAAGATTAAAAATACAAAAAAAATGTTAAAATTATGTTTTATACATCAGAAAATTGCAATTATTTCCGCTACGCCACAGCGCATTTTCTAGATCATGATTGTAGCGCCACGGAAAAATAAATAATATAAATCCAAATTAATTTACTGCAGCCCACGGCCGTATGGCCTCCCACTAATGATATGGTGCGGTAGCCGGCGGTCTAAAAATTATCAATACCTAATTAGTTTTATACGGACGCCGGCGGCCGCATGGCAGTCAACGTATTAAAATATTTAATATACAACCAAAATAATGTTGAATTAAAAATTTTTTTTTTTTTTTTGAGATTCTTATGTTTTGATTTAAAGTAAAATATGATGTATTAAAAGACTGGATCACTTAGATAACGTGCAAATTAAAACATATAGATCAAACTAACTAAATCCTTCATTAAAAAACGAATAATCTCTGATTCTGGGATTTATGGATACAGACAATCGCGTGTATCAAATATTATAATATATAGAAAGTGAATGAGGCACCGAAATTTTAGTCGATGATGGATACATATGTATCACCTTGAAAATATTATTGGCCTTTAAAAAACCATTTGGCGATTGTGCAATACAAAAAAAAATGTAGAGGAAGAGTTCATATCTGATGGTGAAATATCTAAATACTGCAGTGACCATAATCATGTTCTGCAGGATACTTAAACAATATAAAATTGAAGCTGAAATACAAGTCAATAAAATGAAGGGAAAAGCCAGAAATACACGTGAATCTACACACTCAGTTCTTGGAACAATAAGCTAATAAATATCTCAGATATTCATATTTAAAGATTTTAAATCTTCGCGAAGCCATTAGTTAGTTTCAATTATTGTCGGTTTATTATCACAGTATTCAGTTTTTAATCTAAATAGTAAATTGCACACAAATTATCAAGATTTTTCTTATGTAGTCGAAGTCCATACGGTGGAACATTAGGATATGAACCTTGAGATCAAAGTTAAATTCTAATCACATTTATATTTTTGGTAATAATGTCTGCAGCTGGTCAACTACCAAGTGTCACCAGTCCCCACATTGAAAAGGACCATACAACGTTTTCGTCAAACTTAGTTATCACTTTATCAGCTTCGTCAAATCCAGGTGAGTATGATTTTAGTATTCCCGAAAAGCGATCTTAATTATGATTTACATATAATAATATTTCAATTCAACAAACATACATTTTGAACTAATGGAAAATAGTGAAAACTGGTTTGAGATGGAACTTTTTCTAGTGCTTCATTAATATTTTCCCAATTATACACTATCCACGGAATGCATTATTCAAATGTAATCAATTCTGTTTATGCTTTACTGCGTGCCAAAAGAAAGAAAACCTACAAAAGATTGTTTCGAGCAGTTTAATCGATTAATCCAAATGTTAACCAAGATGCTATAATGATTTATTACGAAAAAGCAGCAGTGAATGCAGTAAAATACTTTCAACTGCAAATATGATTTTTTTGTTTTGAAAACTTTTTTATAGTTTATTTGTAAAAGCATATAAATATTTTTTATAATTGACATAATTTTTAACTGCAAGTATGATTTTTTTTTAAATCAATAACTATTAGGTATTTTTTTATTAAACTGACAACATTTTTTTTTTTTTAAGACATTATTATTATTTCAATTACCTACCGAAAACTTTTTATAGTTTAGATGGTTATTTTAGATTTTTAGTGCTATTTTGCTTCAAAATAATTGTTTTTCTATAAGTTAATGACGCGAATATGTGCTGTTATTCCGTATTCGGTGTCGATTCTTCAGACGAGAGCGGTATCATGTATTCGTGTTTAATAGTTTTATTTATCAATTTTTTTTTTCTAACATATGTTTCAAACTTCCTGGGTACCTTTAAACTGTAGAGTTTATCTAGATATGTACATTATTTATATAATGACAGTAAATTGCGATTAAATACCAGTTGTCATTTTTTTTTAACACATGTATCAATAATAGGTATGGCAAAAAATACAGTGTGTATGGTTTATACGCTTACCCATATAGGCATTTTAAACAGACATATAATCGTTATAATACAAGGGCACTTGTGACATGTCCTAGAAAAATAATATGCCATGTTCACTGGTAAGTGGTTAACATATCCCCCTTTTAAAATAAATACAATGTAAATTCAAAACAAGTATAATCTTGACGGTGCCTCTCACTGGTATCGGTTCTGTCGGTTTTTGTTTATGTTCACAAATGCTTCTGTATTTTTATAAATATTTTATTGGATTGAAGGCAAAGCTTTTTGTTTGAAAATATTATAAACATTTTAATCGTTCTATATGCGCTTTGGATATTACCTGTAAAAATACTTCTACTTAAATATTAAAAATAGTTGGGTCGAGCATAATTATAAGTAAATGTCTATAATATTATTTATAGGATTAACATTACATATTTAATTCATCATCATCAAAAATTTAAATATTTTAAGCATTTATTTTTCATGAGAATTTATAATTATTATATTAATTTTGTTTATTTATTTACAATTTACATCATAGACATATTTATATAATATATAGATATAGTGAAATGTCTATGATTTAGAATAGCGCAAGCTAACTGTAACATGTTTTCGGTATATTTGGTATATCCTCATATATTAAAATATTAAATAATAGCTAATATAACAAAATTAACATGTATCTAACAAATAACTTTTTTCGTTTTTTTTTCAAATATGTAGCTTAGGTGGTTATTTTGGATTTTGATTGATTTTCTGCTACATTACAAATACTTTTCCATGGTTTATTGACACGAATATGAGCTGTTCTTGCGTATTCGGTGTCGATTCATCAGACGACCGCAGTATCATGTATTCGTGTTCAATAGTTTTATTTATCTGTTTTTTTTCTTACATTTTTTTCGAACTACTTAGGTACCTTTAAATTGTAGAGTTTAATTAGTTCTGTACATTGTTTATATAATGACAGTAAATTGCGAAAAACTTAAAAAATACCAGTTGTCGTTTTTTTTTTTTAATTGTGTATCAATAATAAATATGGAAAAAAACACGGTGCGTATGGCTTATGTATGTAAACGCCTGCCTATAATATAGTCATTTTAAACAGACGTATAATCGTTATGTAAAGCTTTTCACTCTTCATTTTCTTCAAACTTTTATTCTCCCCATCCAAATATTTTTGTCTTTGTAAAGGCAATCATTGAAGCACAGGCAAGTACGTACATTGCAATAAATAATACAGAACATGATAAATATATTTCAAATAGATCATATTAATTTTAACAAAAAAATTAACAATCAGTTCTATTATTAATAAATACAAATCTGGGGAGATTACCAGGAAAGAATTTTTTAAATGAGTGTGTTATTATTATGCTATAATAATTTAACTTGCAACTTGAATTAAAAAAAAAAATTTATTTGTATTTTATTATATCGACCATACTTTTAAATAACATAGTGCACATTTATCTCTAATCAAATAAGATAATAGTTGACTATGTTTTCTGGATTTACAACAATAAATTATTAGGCTATACCTACATATTTGGTGAAAATGGATATAGTAGAAGAACCGAATACGATAAACTGTATCTATGAAGTCGTAATCCTTTAATTGGATGTACTGTAGATAGCGATAATTCTCGAATAATAAATCAAATATGTTATAATAAGTAAGGCCAATTATTAACCTTATTCATTTCCAGTTAGCTCTGGGAACAAAGCAAATGGTAAGTAGAAATTGTTACTCAGATGGTAAATGGTTAAATATTCTAACAATACGACAACCATTTCCAATGTTGAATTTACACTACCAACTGAGCTCATTGTTAGCTGGAAAATTATGTATACTTTAGATTTATTAAATTATTATTTACCGATATCTTTGTTTTGATCAGCAAAGGTAAGTACTTTTTACCACTCCAGTTTCCATTGATCAAATATTCAATATTTTCTAAAAAAAAAGGGTTTGGTATTGTATTTAAGATATTATTATCCCGAAAATAGATTGTGATGAAGTAACACTGTGATAATTATTATATTATCATTACTACAAATATTATTTATGTTTCTTGTTTTTCTCTCTAATTCACATGAAGATGCAAGCCTGGGCAAGTTAATGGTAGTTTTTAACTGAGTTAATTTAACTTGATGGAAAAGATTTTAAAAATTTTTGAGCCAACAGTTAAAGAATTTTTTTTTAAACTCAGTTCAGTTAAAGGTTATATGAACATTTTCCCTTAACTTATTAACTTGAGTTAATTAATTTTTTTTTTTAATATCCTTATAAATAACCAGTTATATGATATCAAATAATAAAAATCATAAATATTATTGAACTTAGGCAATAGCCAAAAACCAAAAGAATGCAAAATACAGATATAAATACAACCTTTTGATTTATTAGTTATTTATTTATTTATTTATTTATTTATTTACCTACATATTATACATTTTTTTAAAAATGAAATAAAAATAACACGGTATTAAGAAGTATACTTCATTTTTAACTTTTTCAGAGAACTAAAACTATTAGAAGTCTTCAAGTCTTCAATTAGTATGGACTGAATGTGTTATGGAAATTAAAAATTGTATAATTAAATAGGTAATTTAGTCAACAATAAACGTACTTCACTGGGCCCTGGCACTGACATCATACTATCATAATAAATATTAATAATAATAATAACACAAAAACTGAAACCCAATATTAAGTATTCTACATTTAATATTGTAAATCTTGCGTACTAAGACAGCCGAGAACGAAAAGTGAACCCATGTAGGCTATGACTATTCTGTCTACAGACAATATTGGCTGTTTATAAATCATTATAAATCAATTATAAAACATTTGAAATATAAATATTAATATATATGAGCAATAACCTAATCGGTTTTAATTTAAAACTAACTTATTTATGAGGAAAATATTATATAATATATTCTTGAGAATTGTGCATTTGAGATTTCTGATTTGTATCTAAATTACTATATCAATATAAGTTGATATAGTAATTATAGATATAATAGTTGATCAGGTTGCTGAGTCAGTTATCGACTTACACCACGACTGATGACTGATACCTAGACAATCGAGTATCGACTAACACTTTTTCATACATTTTTATAAACGAAAAGGCACCTTACAAGTTACATACGACAGGAGACGGTTCAAATATCAATTTACACCAGTCCAGACGGATTGCTAGAAGCTGAAACATTTAACATTTCCCGCAAAGCACCGAGCCTTATCTCTAATCTTTATCACTTATCCTTATCACCTCCTCGAACTTTCGATTTAAACTTTTATTATTATTACAACACTGATTCCAAAATTGGTACCCACTTTCAGTAACTCAACGGGCCCCCGAGATTCACTTACAGCTATATAATATTTTTATTATTTTTATAGATGTATAATTCGGGTACACACAAATATATACATTAATCAAATATTGTATGGTGTATAGTAAATGCTAATACAAACATTCAGTGAAAATTTCATCTTTTTTAGAGTTACACTAAAAACCAAAATTGTTTTTTTCAAAAACTAGTTTTACTTAAAAATTCAAGTTTTTCCTTAATTTTATATTTGTTTTATCAATCGCGTTTGAAAACTATTTTGAATTTCAAATTTTGACCTCCCAAATGCTACTGCTGAAAAAATTCGAAGCACTTTTACTACCACAAACTGTGATGACAGGAACAAAAATAAATAAATAATTAATCACACATCAATGTAAAATCAAAACACTTATAATTGCTCTGCGCAGAATCTCAAATTAAAGATACATTTACATTATATATTTTATTAGGAATTAATAAAATTATTAAAATTTGATAGAATTCAGCAAAATCTCGAATACTTAAAAATTATTTTGTTTTTGAATATTTATAAATTATTTTCCACCATCCATTCAAGTGTTTCACACAAATTTACTCCTAAGGTTTTTGTTAATGTCGACAAATGCAGCTGTATTTTTAAAAATATTTTATTGTATCGACCGCAAAGCTTTTTGTTTGAAAATGTTTAAAACATAATAATCGTTCTATATGCACCTCAAATATTACTTGTAAAAATACTTAAATGTTAAAAATGTTTGGGTTGAGAAACATAATTATATGTGAATTCCTATATTATTTTTTGGATTAACATTACGTCTTTAGGCCACCATCGTCACATTTTTTAATATTTTGCTAATTTATTTTTCATGAGAATTTCAAGTTTTTAAATTAATTTAGTTCATTTATTTATAATTTATATCATAGACATATAGATATAATATAGATATAGTAAAATATTAAAATGTCTACGATTTAAAATACCGTAAACTATAACTGCATCATGTTTTAGGTATATTTTGTAAATCCTCGTATAATATATTAAATAACAGCTAATTTAACAAAAATAATGTGCGTTCAACATATAACTTTTTGTGTTTTTTTCAAATAGTTTAGTTTAGGTTTGTAAATTTAACATACAAATTATGTAATTGCTTACAATCGTTCCCCGGTTGTACTCAGTGCTGCATTAGTTAAATTTTTTAAAAATTTTCCTTCAAAGTTTAAAAGTCGTATTATCTTGCATTGAAATTGTGTGTAAAATATTTTCTTTAAGACCTTTTAATACATAAATACATAATTCTTCTTATTTCATTTTCTTGACAGTTTTCCCACACAAACCTTCAATTTCTGTCATAAGGCTTGAAGTGGATTCTGATTCCCCCTACCTCCTGTTTTCTAAGGCTGTTCTTAAAATAATTAATGTGTCCGATAGGCTATAGGTTGGTATTGATCCATAAAAGCTTCTTCTATTCCCTACCATTTCCAATTATCTTTCACCTTGTTGAAGTTTTCACTTCTACCATGTGGTCTTAAGCACACACATTTTTTGATTAAAATTATTACTTAAAGTTTATTGTTTCCTTCAAAAAAGACAATAACTATAATGAAAAAAATGTAAAAATTAATTCAATAATTATTAATTATTATCAATCTAATAAATTCAAAATTTTCATAATCATAATTCCATAATATTGGCAAACTGCTCAGTGTTATTAAAAAATATTGTTTAAAATACATCGTCAGTAGACGGACCATTTACCATTAGTATCATATTTCTTGTACAATAATATATCAATGAAATTAAACTTAACACATCCCACAGAGTATTCCATTTAATACCTAATACTGAGCTAAGATTTACTGACTTGTCCATGTTATTTTGACGTGTTTTAAAGTGTATCATTAACAAAATCATTTTACATTTTTAATGTTAACCTTTTCAGTTCTGTGTTGTCCGCCGTCGAGCACGCACGTTCACTGCGTTGCGCACTCAATTCTTATGTTTATATTTAATTATGTTCACGTGTTAGCACCATAATACGCAGACCCGCGCGTCTGGCCGTCTGTTATGTCCCGCGCTACTACACCGAAGTCGTCCAAACGGAACTTGTCGTCCTCCTCCTCGTCAAATTTCGGTTCAAATCTCAAAAAAAGCAAGTCTTATGTGACGTCAAATCGGTTTGCTCCCCTCTCCGTGGCTGATAACTTCCCCGAGGTTTTTAGTCCCCCTCCCGTCACAGATTCACCTTCGGCTCAACATAAACCTATTGCGCCACCATCAAACCACCTCGTCGGCGAAAAGGCTACGTTCGAGTTGATTCCCGGGTCATTAGATGGTACGTACGAGTTGATTCCCTATTGTTGTATATCAATTATCAATAGATTGCAAGAGTAAAGAGTTTACGACAGTATAAAGAGTTTGACCGTCACACACAACTCGCTCTTATATCCACCAAGACCACGCGTGAATTTACAAAAAAAAAAAAATTTAAGAGAAGAGATGTCACGTTATACTGGTAATCTCATTACCAGATACCAATTTATAAAAACAATGTGTTACAAATTTTTACCAAATTACTACATTTTTTTATATTTTTTTACCTAGTTACTACTAAATGTTTTTAATAATAATATAATTCAATAAATAATTAATAAATAAAAATTGATTGACATCATGAGTATTGAATTCAAAAACACTAAATAAGATTCTCAAATCAATGATAAAATCGTAATTAAACTATGGATCAATTCTGTACATGTTAGATTCCTATTTTAACGCGGAAGTAATGTGCAAGCAGTCCCCGTCGGTTCAAAACGGGAGAAAAAAAAAAAGGTTCCTATTTTATACAAAAACAATAATTAGTATCAACAACAGTGGATTGACTAGGTGTAGGAGACTCCGGTAGTAGACAAATTTGTATTTTATAGACATAGCTGATGAATCTATACTTGCAATACAAATGACTGAAATTTCTATTAAATACAAGTGACTAGAATAATGAGGTCAAACCTAACTCTTATTAAAAAAAAAAAAAAAAATACAACAATGCTATCCTATATTCATAACCTTTACATAATACAAAAGAACTCAACAGTTAATTTATGAAATTTTATTAATATACATAGACAATGCGACAATGCTGTTCTACTAAAAATAAAAACACTTAATGTTAAATAATTTAAAAAAACAGGTACTATTAATATCTATTAGTACTTCTTTAGGCGCGTTTAGCACTTTTTGTAGGTAATGAATTGAACTGAGCCGTGCTCGCTTGGCAGAATTAGTTAGGTTAGGTTAGGTGAGATTGTGTTGCTTAGAAGGTTAGGATGTGTGTGTGTGTTTTTTTTAAATGTATTAGTTTTTTTAGATATTTAGAAAATACATTTCATTCAAAAATATTCATTTATAATATTTCAGTTACCATAAACATATAGTTTCATTTTTAGAGTATGATGATGCATATGAAATCCCCTCAGAGCAAAATTCAATGAAATAATTTATACACAATTATAATTTAGTACATTGTTAAAGTTATTAATTTATCAATATAGAACTCAAAAAAATTTGTATTTCGTATTAATAATTTCGCCTTGTTGAAGTTTTCACTTCTGTCGAGTGGTCTTATGCACACACATTTTTTTATTATTCTTTTACTCCTATATATCCACGAATAAATAATTTGCACTTTTATATTTTATCTTCTTTTTCCGTGCTTTTTTTACGATTGTTAAATAATAAATTATTAAATTAAAGATTAAACTAAAATTTTACTAATATGAGGCAGTACCTCTGTAGTGAATTGTGCCAATATTATTAATATACCTATCAAAGAATCCAATGAAGTATAGTGACATTCAATTGTCAACAATACGAGTATAATACATAATAATAAAAATTTCAATTGAACTTATTAGTGTTAATTTGGATAGTTGACTTTCATTAATAATAGTGATGACAATTGCTCGGGCATCCCATAAGTCTTAGTCCTCACATCAGATACCTTTTAGTAATCCGTCACAAAAGACTTATGTTCGCCTGGGACCTTAAGACAGTAGAATCCAAGTATCCTAGTCTGTTATTGCCCACGCACACCTTAAAGCACTCACAGAATTTTCTCGACGAACCTATTCACCTCCCGTTGAGTGCTACATAATAAAAGTAATTTACATTGGTCGATGTGCGAAAGAAGTACGTGAAAAATTATTTTGGTGATCCGTGATGCATTGTTTCATTTTATGTGCTTGACCCGTTCATTTAATGTATACTTACAAAATTGTGCATCTATACTTTCTTGGTCTTCATAAATAGAATAAAGTTGACCTATAAAAAAAATATATTTAATTATACATATATCTCAGGTCTTAATTGTTTTAAATTTCGATCTAATCTCGTAAAGCCATTTATGAACACGATTGGAGCATAAATCTTATATTTCATATTTAATTACAAATTAAATAAAAGCCTGATGCAATGAACTGCTATATGACACTCAATACAATAGTAATTATTTAATGTTGTAGTTACGTTATTTAAACGATGTTCTTTCCAAACACTGAATTATATAGCATTATTATAGGCTATAGCCACTGTATATATGGTTGTCACATCTTCTTTATCTTTATAAGCTATATGGCTACATCGTAGTATAGTAAGGTATAGTAAGTTCCAAGTCCAACGACAATGATAAATTACACTTAGGTACACGAATGACGAAAAATGCCTACCTTTATAATAATTGCAATAATACAAAAACGTATATTTTAAAACGATTTCTCATAAAATGTATCTTATTTTTGGGTAAGAAGAACGAATGTTACTGTAAAATAAAATATGTTAAAATTATATATAGGTATAGACGATATCAACAAACCATTAACTCCGACTAAAACGTACGGAAGATCGAGAAATGAAATGACTAAGCTTATTTTTCCAAGCCCATCTTCTATTACAGATACCCCTAAAAGAAAAATTATTATAAATGACTTAATAGATATGCCAACACCAAATTCAAAAAGGTTGATTTACGCAGATGAAGATGACACACCAAGAAAAAAAAAGTTAAAATTAAAAATAGATCAACAAAAAATTAAACTACGTAATAAAAATATCCGAGTTTGTAAATTAAAACAACGTGTAACACGATTTAAAACTCGTAACACATTACGAAGTCTTATGTATTCGCATCAATTTCGATCAAAAAATGCAAGAGCAATCGTAACAATGCAACTTAGAAATAAGCAAATACCTTGGACACTAGAAGAAAAAAATCTGGCTTTGACTTTGTTCTACAAATCCCCAACAGCCTACAATTTTTTAAGGCTACAAAATATTAACTTACCAGCTCCATCGACCATTCGTCGTCGGATCGAACAGTCAACATTTTTACCTGGCTTAAGTGGAACATTTTTTAGTCACATTAAAAAAAAATTTGAACATAAAACAAACAATGAAAAAAGTTGCAGTATAAGTTTTGACGAAATGTATTTAAAAGAATTTTTAGAATATTCAAAAGACTATGACTTCATTGAAGGATTTGAAGATTTTGGACATTATGGTCGAACAAATAAAAGTGCGAATTGCGTAATGGTGTTTATGGCTCGAGGATTGTATTCGCCGTGGAAATTTCCAGTTGCTTACTTTTTGGCTCATTCTGGAGTAAAACAATAATTACTAAAATATATATTATAAAATCAATGGTAGTAGTTATAAAGTATAAAAATATACAATAGATAAACATGTAATTTTTATTGATGTAAATTATAATAATAAACACTTATAAAAAGTAAAAAAGTTATATTAGGTAGTCATTGATTTTTAACGCGAAAACTTAAATAATTAATTCAACTTATGAGTCAAGGTACCATTGTATCCAATTATATGTATGTTATGTTATATATATGAAATGTTGCAAACAAAACGCATATTCATTTTAAATAAAACAAATATAAAATATAAATTGATGTCAGGTATAGTGGCTAATGAGATAATTAATATCATTAAGTACCTTAAATATATTATAATGTATTGTATAATAAAAAGCTATAAATTATCTTATTTTAATTGGCAGGTATTCTAAATGTGACTTAAAATTTTTAATTTTGCAATTTTTGCTAATTTCGATGATGTTGCATAAAGTTTAATTTTTTTAATTATTTCACAAATTAAAAGTAGTGGCTTTACGTGGCGCGTTGGCTGCTACCATTCGCGAAATGCGACTGGGAGTAAGTAACTGCCACAGCTACTAGCCCTGGATGGGTGACCACCCGGGTTCATAGTAGTTAAAAACCTCGCCACACATACACGTATTTGCTATACCTACCGTAACAACCCAAAAAATCGTAAAAAACAACCTAAAGTACTAACCTTACCCCTACCACAGTTCATAACCCCTACAACAGCTAATGGCCTTAGTCGTAGTTAATTTATGTTTTACTCCTGAATGAGAAAAAAGTACGTGACTGGAAATTTCCATGGTGGAAACAATCCTCGAGCCATAAACACCATAACGCAATTTACGATTTTATTTGTCCGTCCATATGTCCAAAATCTTCAAAACCTTCAATAAAATCATAGGTTTTTGAATACTCTAAAAATTCTTTAATATATATTTCATCAAAACTTATACTGCACATTTTTTCTTTATTTGTCTTATGTTCGAATTTTTTTTTAATTTGATTAAAAAAAACGCCACTTAAGCCGAGTAAAAATTTTGACTGTCCGATCCAACGACGAATGATCGACGGAGCTGGTAAGTTAATATTTTGTAGCCTTAAAAAATTGTAGGCTGTTGGAGATTTGTAGAACAAAGTCAAAGCTAGATTTTTTCTTCAAGTGTCCAAGGTATTCGCTTATTTCTAAGTTGCATAGTTATTATTGCTCTAGCATTATTTGATGTAAATCGATGCGAAATATGCATAAGACTTTGTAATGTGTTACAAGTCTTAAATCGTGTTACACGTTGTTTTAATTTACAAGCTTGGACATTTTTATTACGTAATTTAATTTTTTGTTGATCTATTTTTAGTTTTAATTTTTTTTCCTTGATGTATCATTCTCATATACGTAAATTAACCTTTTGGAATTTGGAATTGGCATATCTATTAAGTCGTTTATTTTTTTCGTTTCGGGATGTCTATAATAGACGAAGGGCTTGTAAATATAAGCTCTGTCATTTCGCTTCTCGATATTTCATACGTTTTGGTTGGAGTTAATGGTTTGTCAATTTTGTCTACATCTTTTTCAACTATACCTATATATATAAGTAAAACATATTTTATTTTACATTCTTTCTTATCCAAAAATGAGGTACCCTGAAGATAAAAAAGAAAAACTCAAATTGCTTTTGATTTGTAAAATTTGCGTTTACAATACTCGACTAAACACATTTCACATATTTCATCAAAATACATTTCAATTTATTCTATTGTTATTTTCAATGCATTTTTTAAAACCGTTTTAAAATATTCGTTTTCGTATTATTAGAATAAATGATGATATAGGTATTTTTCGTAGTACGTGCAGTTAATGTACTTTATCATGGTCTTTGAACTTACCTATAATAAGATGTAGTTCATAAAGATAAAGAATATGTGACAACCACATATAATATTTAAAACCATTGATTATAAAATCAATGATATGACCCATAGTCTATAGTTGTTGACAGTTGGGAAATAGCGAACCAAGACAATATTAACCTTTTTCTAATGTATTTAATATGGTGTGAGTATACCGCATGTCCCAAAAAGCAGGGGCCACTTTACCACTCATTACCATCTACATATTTTTCAATTCTCTTTTCCGGACATTAAACTAGACTAATGGATAGTACATTTCTATGACTTACAATGTTTTTAACTCATGTATCTTGCGCATACGCAATAAAACTTACATCTTTTCAAATAGCAACCCGTAATTTAAATATCATATTCGGGTTCATTGATTTTTTTCAAGCCATTTTGATGTATCTGTTACGGGTAAAGTTCAAAATATGGTTAGTGTTCACATTATCCGGGTAATGTGTGCACTACCTGTACCTATTGGATAAAGTAAAAATACTATTTATAAAACGTTTATTTCCTACTTTACTCGGGTATTTTACACACTATCTACGATTAAGTGGGTAAAGTACTGTGGCGACTCTTGCCACAATACTTTTTTTCCGTTGACCACCTGCGACAGTTGGCACTCGGCCTCACGCCGACCGGCAAGCCGCGTCTCACAACGAAGCGCGACTTGCCGCCATCGGTCCGACACTCGACTTCTTTTCTCTCCCGACCGGCGGACTCAACGTTTCTGATCCGTGCACGTTCCCTTGCGTGCAGTCCCTCTGACTCTCCGACTCACTCGTCTCCGAAAGTCGACGACTTGCACTGGCAACAGCAACCGCGATCACGAACCGTCAACGACGGCTGCGAGACTTACACAAGTCATCCTACGTCTCTCTCGATCACCACGCGAAACCAACCTCACGACGTGAAGCTGTCGCCGACCTATTTGTGCCCACGTTACGATAAATGCTTAATATACACGTTTTCTATTTACCCTGTTCTAATAAATAATTTATTTCGCTTTTAAATTTTAATTAAGTAAATAGTAAAATTGTTCAAATATATAATTTATAGTTTAATAGTAATAATAATAAATAATTTTTTTTTGAATTAGTATAATTTGGTTTTTGCTACTAGAAAGACTTTGTATAATCTGTACCATTTTAAGTGTTTGATGCGTTGGTCATGTTGTACCGAAGTTAAAAGTTTACGATTATAGTTATACGAATACATTATCCATAGCACACCGGATAATGTATAAATTGATTGGATACTACATATTTAAGGTGGATAATGTATACATTACACTGTTCGTATAGACGAGGTTCACATTACCCGGGTAATATGTACACTAACCGTTTTTGTACTTCACCCGTAACATATCTATTTGTGTCCTAAATCCAAAATTGACTAAACTAGAGCTAAGTAGAATTTAAAAATTCAATTTAATTTTTTTTTTCAAGAGATTACAAGCGTGTGTAATTTTATTCTTTAAATCTTGGATGTTGATTGAAGGATCAGCACACACAATATTTTTCATGTGTCCCCACAAAAAAAATCTAACGGTGTTAGATCTGGTGACCTTGGGGGCCGCTCTACTGGTCCATGTGTTGCAATACATTTTTCACCAAATCTAACTCTCAAAAATTCTTGGAAAATTCTGGCATTATGAGCAGGTGCCCCGTCTTGCTGTTAATAAATGTTTCTAAGTATAATATTTAGGTATCTAGGTTAGGTTAGGTAAATCATCAAGGAGTAATTGCAAGTCATCACTCAAAAAATCTAAGTATCTTCTTCCCGTTAAAGTTCCGTCATAGAAATGGGGAGCAAGTAACTTACCACCAATCAAACCAACTCATACATTTGTACCCCAACATGTTTGGAAGTTTGTAGGAACAGCTCAGTGAGGATTTTCATTCGACCAATAATAATTATTTTGCTTATTTAATATTCAATTATTAGTAAATTTACTTTCATTAGTCCACAAAATATGATTAATTAATAAGATAATAATTCATAAATAGTAAATAGGTAATTAGTTTAATAATAATAATTTTGATTGTTTGTTTCGTGGTGTTTAGAAGAAAAAAATGAGTACATACAGTTAGAAAAAAAAAATTTAATTTAATTTTTTAATTTTTTTAATTCTACTTAGTTCTAGTTTAGGCAATTTTGGGTTTAGGACACAAATTGATGCATCAAAATGGCTTGAAAAAAAATCAACGAAACCGAATATGATATTCAAATTACGGGTTGTCATTTGATAAAATGTAAATTTTATTGGGTATGCGCAAGATACATGAATTAAAAAGATTGTAAGTCATAGAAATTTACGATCCATTAGTCTAGTTTAATGTCCCGAAAACAGAATTGGAAAATATGTACATGGTAATGAGTGGTAAAGTGGCCCCTACTTTTTGGGACATACAGTATGTTCTCTTATAAGTTTAGCGTTAGTAAAAAGTGATATTAAACGATTTTTTTATCACAGTATCTTATTTTTGAAAAATGCACATATGGTTCGAAAAAAATGTTTCAGGTATTTTGCATATTTTTTAAATTTATTAAAAATGAAATGATCAAAATTCTAACCTGAAGATGTAGATGGATTTTTATTTGAATTGAATTTGTAGGGAATCGCATTTGGTTTCAGTTTATTGTTTTTATAATTTCAAAAACAGTCTAGAGAAATATGCACCTGGCATACATAGTGGTTATACAACTGATTTTCGTCTAGTGGTAATAAACTTAAATTTCCTGTTGAAAATTATTCCAATATATTTCAAACACATTTATCAACGGATTAAAATATAATTTATATTTTACCGGAATTAATAATCCAAATTTCATGTCTTTCATCTTTTAGGATTCGAAACTTAGATAAATTATTGAATTTTGCAGTTGTCTTAGAACAATTAAAGTACCTACTGACATTTAGTGCCTGGCATTTTCTAAATGTGAACGATTCAATTAATTATACCAAAAAACATAGTTATTACAGTTCTTAAAAATTGTAGTAAGAAGTTTAAAAAAAGTCTAAATACTTCAAAATGAAATTGTGATTCACTGCTCAAATAACTCAATTTGTGTTACACAAACGACATAACAATATAATATTATTAGCCAGATAGTGGTACTAAGTCTTGTTTTATATAGTTTTAATATCGAATATTCCAATAAATACGATTAGATTATCTTTATCTTTATATATTATTAAAACGTGAGGCGATTTCTTGTGACAGTTATATCTGATGTTCTACCTTGCCAATTTTCACAATTTTTTTTTAAACGAAAGTACTCGGTGTGTAGATGAGCCATCGAAAGAGAAAAGTCCAAAAAGTTAATTATTTTAATAGTAATTAGAAGTATAAAGTTTGTCGTATTAAATATACTTATACAGTGTTGGGAATAGATAACTAATAATTTATCTAGATAAAGATAAAGATAACAGTACTAAATTTTATCTAGATATAGATAAAAATGAATAAATATTTATCTAGATAAATATCAGATAATTTCATGTTTAATTTTGCAAATATTCAGTGGTACAGGTATTAAAAAGAGAATTACATAATTTAAAACATTTAAAAAAACAGTACACCTAGTTTATTTTATAGATTAACTTCATAAGAATATATGAAGAGTCATTTTCTGACTTAATAAATAGTTAAATAAATAAGGTAACATTATTGAAAAAATAAAGTAAATATCATTTTTTAACTCATTTAAAACATTTTAAAAATTAGCACAAGATAATTTATTTTTTAAATAAACTCCATAGGAATATATGAAGAGGCATTCCCTGACTTGATAAATAATGGTTTAAGCCATATTTGATCTACAACATAAAATCATATCCAAAGTTCTATTGTTTGACCTATTACACCTGGGTGTCAAAAGTTGGATTGCCTCAACTGGTGCTGAAGATGGAATATAGTCCGGCCGCCGAGAGAAAGCTACTCGCTCGCGCATACAAATGATCGAGCTCCGCAGTATCGTACCTAAATTTCTCCCACTCTACCACCTAGCCGCCGCCCTAAATTCCCCTACTCAGTAAGCGGCGTCGGTAGGTGGCAGCAACTGCGCGACGGTGGCGACGACAGCGTCGGCGGCCAGAATTAACGGTGGCCAGCGTTTTAGAGGGTTTAATGGTGGGAATGCGCGAGAACGGAGGAATTTTGGTCGCCGCCCAGTAGCGTTCTCTCGGCGGCCGGACTATAGTAGTATTAAATTTTAGGAATACCCCTTTAATAATAGGGTATTGATTTAAAGTGTCTGCCTTTTTTGTTTGAACTTAGGAAAGATATTTCTAGTAGATTTGCATCATTTATAGTTTAACTTCAATTTCGAAGTATTTATTAGATGGTTAGTTGATTCTTCGGTTGATTGCGTACTTTAATCATTGTCTGTTTTTTGGATTTTTGATGGGCCAGCATTTAGAACTAGTACAAACCGTTTCATAATTAAAATAAACAAATAAACAAAATAAAAATAACAAGAAAATCGTAGTTCTTCAACAATTTTTCACCGATGAAGAATCAAAATAGTAAGTCACTGAGTTTGTTGTTAAGTGATAACTGAGAACGGTGAGTTCTGAATACTGGGAATAATATTAACAACTACCACTAATGGCAAATGAGTAATGATAACTATGTAGATATTATAAATATAAAATATATAAGTATGTAATATTATAATATATAAATATATTATGCTTGTGTGTCCGAATGTTGTTTTATTTTCGTTGGCTCAACACAATGAGTACCTATTGATAATTATTGATTGTTCACATTTTATACACAATTCTATGAAATGAGTATCAGCTAATGAAGACGACCATCGTCATACGGGCAGCAGGGATAGATGTTTTTAATTTTCTATTATTAGTTGCTCTCTCAAGTTACTAAGTAACATGACATATTTTTAATTTTATACTTTTAGACCGTTTCAATATTTACGATGTGAAATTCCAGTTTTCTAATAAACAATCTTATTGGAATGCCTGATATGATAATACATTTGTTTCCCGTGTAATAGGTATACGGTATACAGAAAATTACGTAAATATAAATAACATAACAATTTTTTTGGAAGTTCACAAATAAATTATCTAGATATGTACTCATAGATAACTAGAATTCTATCTAGATAAAGATAAATATAACTTGGCTAAAATTTATCTAGATAAGATAAAAGATAAATAATTTTTATCTAGATAACTTATCTAGATATTTCCCAACACTGTACCTATATATAGGCGGCGGCCCTAGGGTGTCCATAGCTACCTGTAACCTGGCCTTTTTATATCGATGTGTAGATATGAATTGTTCCAAAAAGTTGATCAATAAAAATTATCTTGCACATATAATACAACTACAGAGCAGTGCTGTAATATTGTGTCTTCGTCCGTTTTTTTTGTACCTATCGTTTATTTGTGTTTCTTATGACAGTTATACATCTTATTTTTTCTAACGCAAGTGTTCGGAGCCATCAAAAGAGTAACGTCCAAAAAAATAATTGTTTAAATAGTTATTAGAAGTGTAAAGTTAACGACAAGTTTTACCAGTTGTCTCACTTGGATCTTGATAGCTTACAATACAAAACTGTATAAAATATTCTCCGATTTGGCCGAATTTTAAAATTCTTAAACTATTTAGAAATAGGCGAGTACACCAAAATGAAATTGAATTTTACAAGTTTTTTTTTATTGAACTTAAGCCTGGTGACTAGGTCCATTAGCTGTTGTAGGGGTTATGAACTGTGGCAGGGGGTAAGGTTGGTTGGTTGGTTGGTTTTTGTTTTGTTTTTTTTACGATTGTTACGATAGATAGTAAACACGTGTATGTGTGGCAAGGTTTTTAACTACTATGAACCCGGGTGGTCACCCATCCGTGAATAAGTAGCTGTGGCCGTTACTTACTCCCAGTCGGATTCCGCGACTGGCAGCAGCCAACGCGAAACGCCAAGCCACTTACAAGTTTTTGTTACATATTGGAAATTGCAAATACCCACTAATAAATCCTTATTCGGACGAATATTCAATTGAAATAAAACCATCGTTATTATCAAGTGATATAATAAAAGACGTTTTTGAAAATATTATTTTTAGTTTAGAAAATATGTCTACTTTTTCACAATTTGCTATTCTTAAACCTAAAAATGAACATATTGTGATGAGAAGAATAATGCAATTGTCACTATGTTGCCAGGGCCAGAAAAAAGGTATTTAAGTTTAAGTATAGTGTCAAAAGAATGTGACGATTTTTTGTTTCATATAGAATTTTTAGATAGTTTATATTTAAGTGGCTTACCTACAATACAGTTTGGTACTAAAGAAAAGTGCTATTTTAATACCCTTGAGAATTTTAAATGTAATCTCCAATCTAATGAATGGCACAAGATTTATATTACGAAATATGTACGATCATTCTTTAGACTTGGAATCTATAACTGGTCCCTTGACTGGTCAGCGTATTTTATAGCCTAGAATTGATTTAACCCCGACAGTTTCTACTCTTCCCTTTTCATTTACCAGATGTCAATTTTCGAATAGCTTTTGCACAGGGTATAACATTGGATAAAGTAGGCTTCTATTTACCCCAACCTGTGTTTAGTCATGGACCATTGTCAACTTTGTGTTGCCATGTCCAGAGTTAGGTCTTTCGAAAAGTTAAAAATACAAATAATACCAAACAACAAAAAAGATACAATGAATATAGTTAGTAAAGAAATTCCATAATAATAATACAGAAATTCGTTGAAATTCATTTGTTTATAGTGTTTATTCATTTCTTTTGATTTGGGTGAAGTATGTATAGTTTTCCCATTCATAAAATAAAAATATATCTTGCGTATACCTATCTATAGTATCTATGGACTATAAATGTAATTATATAAAGCTTAAAAAATTAAATTGTTTTCCATTTTATGTTTTTTATTAATTGCATACTATTCTAACGATGTATACATGAAACATCCTTTATATTTATTTATATATACACAATTATTATTCAACTATTTGATTTTTTTTTACCGTAACCCGGCAACGACGTGTAATTTAGCTAGTAATATTATGAACAATTGAAATTTGAAAGTTTAAAACTGGTGTCCAAATAACGAAAATTATGGCATAGTTTATTATTGGTTATTTGGTCACTCTACTCTGTGGCGGTTCCTACCCTACACTTCCCTCTATAGTCTATACCAGTCTATGATGGGGCTAACACCTCTGCTGCCAGAGGACGCCGAAAGCGCTCCATAGCGGCTGCCAAAAATTAACTGTTGCCGATTTATATTCTGGCGTGGCTTATCTGTTTATTATAAAATCAATGGTTATAGGTACTTAACGAATTATTTTTCAATTGAAATAATAAAATCGAAGATATCTATGTACCTATAAGAGCCCGCCAGTATTCACTCATCAACGCCCGGATCAAACTGCTGGATCAAGAGACTTGACATTTTTGTACAGAGGTTCCTTAAGAAATGTAGGTGTGCAATAAGAAAGATATTTATAAAAATTAGACCTCAAAGGGGGTAAAAGAGGGTTTTTTTATATAGCTATATAATACACTGCCAACGGGATGATGGGACAGCTATAAAACACATAGTTCGACGGACAAAAAATTATGGTAGCATGTCGCTATTCAAACCCACAGGTTATATAATTATCTAGATAAGTCATAATTATGGTTATGAATATGTAAACAATAGTACTTGAAAGTTCTCATGATTCACATAAAAATAATACATCGAAGATCACAGTTATTTCCCTTGCATTTCATAAAAGTCAATTCACCCTGATTAGTTACTCTTTATAATAAAACACTATGCATGTCTAGATAACAACGCAAATTTGAAACTAGTGGACGTACATTTTGATATATTATGCGTTAGTATAAGACGGAGAATACACATGTGGACGGTCTCTTAGGAGAATGCTAACCACGCTTTTGTCGTCTCCATCTTACCAACTTACGACATAGCAAATTTTCGTTTACTAGTTTGAATAGTGTGGACGAGTTAAAATAAAATAGTCAACTTGCCCAGCCTTGATATTGTGAAGTAAAATAAAAACTACTTACTATAGCATGTTTCCGCACGTTGAAATCCTAAATAATTTTTGGTATTGAAATAAAGTTTTGTAATGAAATGTGACTATGCCCAACTGTATTTTTAATTTATAATTGAATGGTAAGTAAAACATGTGTTACGTATTTTAAAAAATAAGACGATTTTACTATAATTAACATTTAAGAAAACTGATGACCATCGTACACTGTACATTTGTACAATATACCTAATGTGTCACGAAAGAACAAACATATTTTTTTATTATGAACATAGTTATTAATTAACATAGAATTATTTGTTTAGAGTTTAAGTATCGATATTATAGATTTATAAGAATTTTTAAAAGTAAAATATTCTAACCTTAAAGTTGTATAGCGGGTACATTAAAATTAAGAACACAAATTGAGTGCCTGCTGCTTTTATTATTTTGTTATATATAGTTACATACGTTTGTAAGACTTGGTACTAGGTATGTAATACTTTGATATATCTACCAGTTATTTGTATAATACCAACGTATATCAAACAAATAAAATACATATGATATTGGTACTAATGACGTATTGTCATAACTCATAACTCATATCTAATAGCTGCCAATGTAAATATTAAATTAAGGATGGAGAAAAATAAGCATAATATTATTGGGCATTCTAAAAGATTCTGAAGTATTTTTTTCTTAGAAATATAACGTTATAGGAAAACACATTATATGTACTACAGTGAATTGTGTTGATAACTATTTTATTAAAATAACACTAATTCAATGAATTTAAATTAACATTTTTTTGTGTTTAATGCCTTAGTATTAAAATGCGATGTGTCATAAAATGTAATAAAAAATATGTACTCACTTTTCTTCGGGGTCAATGCAATTATATTTTCAATCATATACAACATCAAAAATATAGCCAAAATAATATCATGCTTAACCATGTTTGTAGATACTGACGAAAAATTAATGTTAATGACGTCGTGACACTGAATTTGAAACTGTATATATAAGAATGATATTAAAAGTTGTCCAACAACGATATTTATAGTGTTAACCTGCAAATAAGGTGAAGAAAATATGTGTATCCAGTGCAACTGGGTAAACCAATTGGGGAAATAGTAGTTGCCAATATTTTATTAATGTTTGTTAGTTATTTAATATATTATATGTTTTACCTACTTAATTGTTATTTTGAATTTTTAATAGTTATTAATTATTAACATAATTTTTATTATTATAAATCGAATCACTTAGTAAAGACTTAGTAAAGTTAAATATTTTATATAAATTAACATTAATTTATTTAAAATACCTGCTCGAGTATTTATTGAAATAAATCTAATTTTAAAACTCATAAATACGTAAACGCTCTCAGACACATTTTTGGGAATGGCTAATCCGTGTACGCTGTTGCTTGGCTTGGAAAGTCGTTTAGTCCATTTAGGTAACGTACAACGTATTATTATTATATTATTACTATGTATTGTTTGAATCAAAAAAATATTTATTTTGATTATATTCAATTTTAATTTTATATAATATGATTCCATGAAAATTGTACCATCTTTGACACATAAAAAAATGAATAGTAAACTTATTTTTTATGTGAGTTTTATGTGAGCCCAATTGTTTTCGACACTTGAGATATTGTGCATTCATGTTCTTTTTTTTCTATAAATGCCAATAAAAGTTTAAAATGTAATACAAGGATCATCGAATAATTGTATATTCTGAAATATTTAAAAACTATTTTGCTGTTAGGAATTTATAAATAATTTACCACCACCCATTAAAGTGTGTCACACAAATTTTCGACCAAAGCTTTTAAAAATGTTGACAAGAGGTACATTATTTGTAATAATATTTTTTTATATCGACGACAAAGCTTGTTCATTATAATTTTTTCTTAAGTTTATTAACACGAATAAGAGCTGTTATTCCGTATTCGGTATGGATTCGTAAAGCGATAGCAGAACTTTATGTACCTATTTAATTTTTTTTCCATTTTTTTTTTTAAACTTCTTATATATTTCAAACGTAGAGTTTACCTAGTTTGGTAGGTAGGTTATATAATGACAGTAAATTGCGAAGAACTTAAAAAATACCAGTTGTTATTTTTTTTTATCACTTGAGTCAATAATAAGTATAGAAAAAACTCTGTAAATTTCCTCTGTAAGCCCGAATCTATAATCATTTTAAACAGACGTATAATCGTTTTAGTACGTGGCCTAAAAAAATATGCTAAGTTCACTAATGAACATGGACCACAATAAATTAAAGTACTATAATATTAATGCAAAATAAGTAATCCTGACTGCGATGCTAGGTGGTTTCAGTTCTATTGCCCCTTAGAAAATCTTGGAGCGAAAAACCGTTTCTCCTACGACTATTCACTCTGTTGTCAGTGATCGGCTACTGCTTATTATTTTATGACGATTTAATGAAAATTTTCACTTTTACCTTTAGTTCTTTCCGATTTATCTTTGTGTAACACCTTTTTTGCTCTATTTATGTAGTTAGTTTCCTTGCCGTATATATATATATATTTTTTTTTTGCGATTGTAAGCTTAGCCGATTTTGTGTAAACTATCCCGACCGTAGACTCTCTAGTTCTACCCCAATATTACCTGACCGGAAAATGTTAAGTCTCCCGGGTCTACAATAGTTCAGTACTACTAAGCTAGGGGAGCATAGGGCGTTATTCGTATCCAGTGTTGGGAATAGATAACTAAATTTCTATCTAGATAAAGATAAAGATAAAGAATAAATATTTTATCTAGATAAAGATAGAGATAAATAAATTTAATTTTTATCTAGATAAAGATAATTAAACAACCATTTTATCTAGATAAAATTAAGATAAATTGTATAATATGAAAATTTATATTTTTTCGCAATAGATATTTAACTAATATTATTCTATCTCGACCATTCGTTAATTTTGTTTATTTAGAATTACACGATGTTACGATGGATAGGGGGAACGGGGAAAGAGTGCTGTCACCAATCAATATAACCGTAACGTGTGTTACTGAGTTAGTGTGTGTCACGGACTAAGATATAATATATATATAATATATATCTTAGTCCGTGGTGTGTGTTAAATTAGTATCTATTTATGATATTTATAAATAGTACTCAGATAATAATACTGAAATAAACACAAATAAGTATCTAATCGACAAACCCATCGGCCATCATTATTGTTAAATTAGTCTATAGTAATATTTGTATATATACGATATACCATTAGCAATAAATTAATATTAAATAATAAATAATAACGAATAAAAATTTTAAAAATTCAATTGTAATTAAAACCAAAAAGTATGTCCTCGAATAATTTATCTATATATCTAGATACGTAAATTGTTTATCTAAGATAATTTCTTAAGATAATTGTCAACAGTTTATTTTTATTTATCTAGATAAGATAAAGATAATTTTATTATTTATCTAGATAAATTATCTAGATAATCCCAACACTGTTCGTATCACCCAATTGAAAAGTGTTTGCATAAACGAGTTAAAAAGTTAAAGTTAAGGTAAACGTTAGCTAAGGTAGTTTTAACTTTTCAAATTAACTTTTTTAAATTTAATTAGCAATAACTTAATTTTTAATTTAACTTATTTCAATTGATGTATACTTAATAAATAACGATTTGCTTTTAATCAAATTCAAGTTTTTTATAAATAATGAAATAATAAATATAATACAATTATTATTGATGATGCATATTACATAACCATTTACTAGGAAAGGAAATTAAAAATATGGTAAGTTGTATTTATTTCTTGTTCCATTATCCCGGAATACTGAAAACTAAAAAAAGGATAATATGACCTAAAAATGGCTTAAACTATTAAAAATGTCAAAATATGAAAAAAAAATGCAAAATTAAAGTTGCATAAATGGATTCGTAGTTACATAATTCGAATTATGACTTACAATGCTAAGTGTCACAATTACAAAAAAAATGCACATTATTATATTTATACATTTTTTATTTTCAGTCCGCGATACGTTTTATCTTTTGTTTCCATGGCAATTTTTTTCGTAGCGATTTCGTAACGCTTTATTAACTGTAACGTAACGGTTTTCGCTTTTATGTGCCAAAGCAAAAACATAAAAAATCCCAGTTTCCTACACGACCCACTTATTTTGAATGTAGTAGGTACCGCTTTTCGTGGACACTTTTTGGTGGACACTTTTACGTGATGGTTTTTTATTTTAATGTGCCAAAGTAAAGACATAAAATGTCAAAAACGAGCCTTCCTACAAATTCACAGCTCGATTTTATAGCTTTTTCGTTATTTTTCTATCCATTTCTTCAGATAATATCGAAACAACGTACTTTCCCGAATTACAAACTATACACTGAATGTTATAGCACCATTGTTCGTTGATCAATGGCATGATCGCTCGATTCCGGAGGAATGGAATAAATTTTACCGGGACCAAGCCGGTAATAAATAAATTGGTTTTATCACTCTTTTCATCTACTATATATTTTAATAACGGTTGATTCGAGGTATATTGTAGATTTGCAAAATTTATTACGATTTTACATTTACAATATTATTGCGAAGTCTTCCCCGGCGAATACGGAATAACTCTGACCTCGAAACTACGACAACCATTATAACATCATACAACAAATCGGTAATCCGACGAACTGTCGGTTCCAGTTGAAATGTTTTGAAACGTTATCAATTTGTGCGACGCAGTCTACCTACAACGATAATCAATTTTTGTGATCGATTTATTGTTTGGATGCCAAGTGAGCATAGGCTACAGCATGATGCCAGATATATTTACGTAATTACTTAAAGCAAATATAAATCATAGATTACACAATATAATTAATAATAATAAAAATCATTAAAACAAAAAACCAGCCCTTATCGAACAGTATTAATATTTAAATTTATATTTTTTCCCTCTGTAATGATAACAAATTGTTTTTTAAATATTGTGATACGTTATTTCGAATTCGATATCCATCCTTCAGGCGACAGCAGTATCGTGCATTCATGTTCAATATTTGTACAAGTAGTTTTTTTTTCGTACATTTCTTTCAAACTTCCTATAACTTTTGACTGTAGAGTTTATCTAGTTATTTACGTTGGTTATATCATGAAAATTAATTGAGAAAACTCAAAAAAATACCAATTGTTATTTTTATTTAGTCACCTGAGTCAATAATAAATATGGAATAAAACACGGTTCATTTGCTATAAATGCCTCCCAATAATATAGACATTTTAAACTATAATATTTATAATAAGGGGCCCTTAAAAATATGTCATTTTCACTGGTTAACATGTAAAACATTTAAAAAAATACAATTTTAATGCAAAACTAGTAATCTTGACAGTGTCATTCGTTGGTTCCAGTTCTTTCACAATTTGTTAGTGTTTTTTTATTGCCTTTACATATTTGCTTAGTAAAAATAATCGTTGCATAAAATGATTTAATTTTTTTTATGTATGACCTTCTAAATCTAAGTACAAAACTAAAAACCGTAAATTGAACACAATACACTGTAATGGAAAAAAGAAAATCTTAACATTGGCGATCGCTGGTTTCAGTGTTGTCGTCCCTTAGAGAACATAGGAGCGATTAACCGTTTCTTCCACGACTTTTCACCCCGTGGTCGCTCTTCGACTCTTATTGTTTTTCGACCATTTCTTAAAAATGTTAAAAGCATTTTTCGTTTTTTTTCAATCCAATTCTTCTCTTTATAGCACTGCCTATACTCTCTTCGCTCTTTTTTTGTCTGTATAAACACGCGGATCAGTGATTTTTAAGCCAATTCAAATTGTAAAGCTTCAAATCATGTTTAGAAACCGAACCTACTAGGCTATATTTGGTCGAGCCGTACAATGTACATATATACTGTTTTTTTATTTTTTTTTTCATTCAATTGATGTTGCTGAATAGTGTTTTGTCACTTTTAAGTTTTAACTAAACCTTTTAATTTTTAAATATTAAATAAATCACATAAGTTTTGAAACTATATGAGATAATATAGGTATATAGAACAGAACTTTCAATCGACGGACGACCATACGACCATGATCGAGGTCATCCGTATGTGCTACCATTATGAGCCGCCTTTATTGTTTGTTAAATATCTAATGACCTAAATAGCTTTCTGTGGCTCTGTATGCCATAATATTCGTTGAAATCTTCGATGTTCCTCGGCTACCCAAAATTGACTACAGATGTTTGTAATATACGAGGATCATACGAAATTATGCATTTGAAAGCGAATAAGTATACACAGACACGTAGCTAAGGGGGGGGGGCAGGGTGTGCCTGGCACACCAAAGGTATTCAGAGGGGCCTATTATTATACGGTGGCTTTTAATTTTTATCACATTTTTAATATTGTCTAAATACTACACAAATAAAACCAAATATATCGGGTTTTAATTAGAATCTAAAGTAACTAAATTCAATCCATGTCCATTTCTGGAATAAAATATGTATATTGTATTACATTTAAAATCCATTGCTACCAAGAATCGTTGATAATTTATTTTTATAAGTCATAATATCATCAACGATTGATTAAAAAATAATTGCTATTTAAAGCCCAATACTGGCACCATACTAGTATACTAGCTTCTTTTATAATTATATATTATCGAATATTTAAAAACTATTTTGTTGTTAGAATTTATAAATAATTTACCACCACCCATTAAAGTGTGTCACACAAATTTTCGACCAAAGCTTTTGAAAATGTTGACAAGAGGTACTTTATTTGTAATAATATTTTTTTTTTTTTTTTATATTAAGCCTCAACAACAAAGGTTATTGGCATTAAAACATTAAGGCATTAATATTTTTTAACAAAAATATGAGACATTAATAATAATATATACTGTTGTGTGCGTAATCTCAAAGGCTCCAAAAGCCGTAAGCTTTAGAGACAAATCAATAAGTACCAAATTGAACTATAGAATTATGTTTATTCAGCAGAAAATATAGTAATAGTACAATAGCGTGTGCGCGTGTGACGAGAAGTTGCTCAGGTCTCCGTGGCTATGATACATCTGCCCAGGCTGTCCCACGGGCTCCCTTATAAGTGGTGGCGGCTCCTTTGATGTAGCGGCACGTGCAGCTTGTATGTGTTCGTGTTTTCGGTTGTTGTTGCCGATTCTTAGAATAGCGACTCGTGTCCACGATTTCTAGTCGTGTACCTGTCCAGTGATTTATTACATGGATAGGTGCAGATAGTACATATTCTATATTACATCATTATAATATTTAATTAATATTTAATCATTATAATATGTTAATTACATATACGGAGTTCAAGACCGTAATAACATTAAGGTTAATATTAATTATAGCGAATAGGGCGCCTAGAGCGTCAAGGCTCGCAACAATACATAGTAATATGATAAGAAAATTACAATGAAAATGGATAGATACAAAGATAGATAGATAAATGGATATGGATATATAATTATAAATTGTATGTTTGAAATATATTTAGGTTATATTAGGTGATATAATCTCGTTAATTTTAAATAGTTAATTATTTGTTTTATATTAATTGACTGTGGACTAAGGGCTTCTTCCAGGTTGTCTGATATGTTGAGGTTAGTTCTGATGTCGGCGAATGTATGGCAGTGGCATATTATGTGTTAAACTGTAGAAGTTTCACCGCAAGTTTGGCATTGTTCGGGTTTAGATCTGTCCATAAGGTGTTTATGAGTCACCCATGCGTGGCCTATCCGTAGTCTGTTTAAGATTACTTCCTGGCGTCTGGGTAATAAGAAGAATGGCCATGGAGAGACTGTCGGTTTTATTTTATTAAGCTTGGTGTGGAGAGTTGACCATAGGATCTGCCATTGTGTTAGAATGTGGTTGTCAATGGTGGTTTTGAGGTCTTGAAAAGTACAGGTGTGGATTTGGCTGGAGAGGTGGGAGGAGATGGCTTCTTTGGCAAATGTATCAGCCAATTCATTACCTCGGATTCCGACGTGGCTAGGTACCCAACAGAAAATTATGGTCTCTGCATTGGTTTTGAGGTGGTGTATCTGGCTGTGGATTTTTTCGGATATACTGTTGGGTTGGTGGATATTTAGAATACTGGTTAAGGTGCTGAAAGAGTCGCTAAAGATTATGGCTTTATTCGTTCTATTTTCATATATTATGTCGAGAGCTAGGGAAATCGCAGTTGCTTCGGCTGTAAAAATTGAGCAGAAATCTGGTAGCTTAAACATTTGTTTTGTTTTGTTATATACCACTACTGCTCCTACACCCAAGTTTGTTTTGGAGCCGTCGGTGAAAAACTTAGTATACTCTTGGTGATTTTCTGAGAGTGAGAGAAATTCTTTTCTGTATACGCTGGGTAAAGTATCGGCATGGGGAGTGAGGATAATGTGGTGTTTATATTGAAATCCATGATCCACGGGGGAATGGAGGGACATTCATGTCTGATAATTCGGGAAATATCAATATTTGTGTTTTGAAGGAGGTTTTTAATACCTTGATGTGTGGGGAGGTTGTTTTGTGTACGCCTGGCGGCTAGAAGCATGGCATTCTTTTTCCTTATTAGGCAGATAGGGGTGGTTTGAGTGATGTTAAGTAGGCTTGGGATTGGGATCGAACGAAATGCTCCAGAGACTAACCTTAAGCCGGAATTATGCATTCGATCATTTTTAGGTTCGAAGGTCTCGCATTTATGAAGAGGAAGGATCCATATTCTAGTTTTGAAAGTATGATTGATTTGTATATCATTTTGAGTGAGGATGAATTTGCGCCCCAAGAGGTGTGAGCCAACATCTTGAGAATGTTTATTCTTGTTATTGTTGCTTTTCTAAGTTCTTTCAGGTGGGCGCACCAATTAATTCTTGTGTCGAATACGATTCCTAATATTTTTAAAATTCTTGTGTTGTGTATAGGAGTGTTGTTTATTTTTATGTTTAATGTCTGATACTTTTTTTGTTGGGTGAAGATGATTCTCTGAGATTTTGGGGCAGAGAAACGGTAACCGGATTTTGTTGACCATTTTTCTAGATATAAGAGGGAGTCTTGTAATACGGGTTGTATATTTTGGGTGTTTTTACCGCAGCACCATATGTTTAAGTCATCTGCGAAAAGTGATTATTTCACAGGGAATTTGATTTCTTCACAAAGGTTGTTGATTGCAACTAGAAATAATGAGACGGATAAAGTGGAGCCCTGAGGCACACTGTTTTCTTGTTTGAATACCTAAGAGAGATGGCTATGGACTTTAACCTGGAAGGTTGTGTCCAATAAAAAGTTTTTAATAAAGTTAAGCATGTTACCTTCGCACAGTATTTTGTGTAGTTTTTGTATTATGCGTGGACTCCATGTGGTGTCATACGCTTTTGCTAAATCTAGGGCTACTAGGCCTAGGACTTGTTTGGTTTCAAAAGTTTTTATTATATCATTTTGTAAATCATGTAAGTTGTTGTATGTGCTTTTATTTTTGCTAAAACCGTTTTGGTGTGGGGAGAGATAGTTGATTTTTTCAAGGAACCATCTCAATCGTGTGTCTATGATCTCCTCAAGTATTTTGCACATTGTATTTAACAAGGATATTGGTCTTAGCTATCTGAGTCAAATTTATTCTTTCCGGGCTTTAAAATTGGGATGACAAAAGCATGTTTCCAAAGCTTAGGGATTTGTCCGCTGTCCCAAATTTTGTTGAATAAGCGAAGCATGAAGTGGATTGCTGGCAGAGGCAAATTGTGTATGAAGATATATGGAATTTCATCGGGACCGGGGGAGGCACTGGAGCTATTGGTTATGACCCAGTTTAATTCGTTTAAACTGATTGGGGAGTTTAAATATTTTTGTTCCTGGTCTGTTGGGTTAATGTTAGAATGAAGTTCGTAGGAGTCACATATGTTGTTCATATTTATAAATGACTCATCATAGTTAGTGTCAGAGCTGTTTGCGTAGAAAATATTTCCGATGAGGTTAGTGACCTGGCTCGGAGGCAGTCTGTTCTGTTAGTGGTGTAGTTGTTAAAGTTATTAATGTTGAGGGTAAAGTTGTCATTAAGGTTTGTTTCTTGGAGACATATAATAGTTGGATTGTTGTTTTGGATGATTATTTTAATTATTTCATTAAAAGATACTCGTTATTAATATTATATCAATATAAATCAGATAAGTTAAAAACTAAGTTAATGAAAATTAAATTTTTAAAAGTTAATCGAAAGAGTTAATTAACTTAACTTTCAACTTTATAACTCGTTTACACCCAGATTTGTAGTTTTTAAATATTTTGACTCGTTTTGAATAAAACATGGTGCGTACTCTATATACGTCTAAATCTATAGGAAATTTAAACGAACTTCTAATCGCTATAATACGTGCCAATGTGCAAGGTAAAACAATATTATATGAATATGAACTACGATAGATACAATATAGAGTAAATAAATAAGTGATGGCAATTAAAATTAATATATATTTATGGGTATAAATTATATATATTTGTAGATTAAGAAAAAATACTAATATCGTAGCGCTTAGTAGTCGATACACGTTGCTAAAATTCTATCAGATTACGGATACGGTACAATTTCCAATACTTCAATCGTAGGGATACAGTAACCCGATCAGCTGATCGAGTCTCTATTCTATATGGTTCTGTGATGTAATCATAGCTGCTTAATTATCTTTATAAACTATAAAGATAACAGATAAACACTATTCATCTTTTAAAAAGAAAAAATTAACTATAATTTCTTTTTTTTATTAAAATTAATACTTAAAATGTATAGTTGCCATCAAAAATACGATTAAGATAATGAAAAATCTAAATATTTCTTCCATTATGATAAAATACAAACAATTTAATAAATTCAAAGTTTTCAAAAACCATAATTCCATAATATTGACAAATCGTTATTAAGTGTTGTTAAAAAATATTGTTTAAAATACATCGTCAGTGGAAGGACCATTTTCCACTGGTATCATACTCCTTGAACAATAATATATTACTGAAATTAAACTTAACCCATCTCATAGGGTATTAATAACTAATACAATGCTGAGATGTATTGACTTGTCCATGTTATTTTGATTTGTTTTTAAAAGTGTATCACTAACAAAATCATTTTACATTTTTAATGTTAACCTTTTAAAGTCTTATTAATTATAGTATATTATATGTGTAATAATCATTAAAAGTGCATTTATATAAATTTTATATACTTAGTTCTGTTATATAATAATTTTATTTATTTATTAATGTATCATGTCAATATAAATTCAAGAGTACAATATTCGGATGGAGTTGTAAATTAAGTTGATCTAAAAAAAAAAAAACAGTTTGATTTAATGTGGGTTTATAAATTTTGTATTAAATACCTACATTATATTGTAGTAAAAATGTATATATGATTAGATATAAAAGGTACCTCGATACCTAAGATGAATTATAATCAGGTTAACAGTTACAATTTTTTTATTGATCAAACAAAATACGCAATTAAATTTAATACTTGAGATTTGAGAATTTTTCATTGTCTTGAAATGCTTTTTAATCAAAATATGAAACTCTTTAACAAGTAAATGTTCCTACCTCTGATATTTGTATGATATGGTTTAAAGCATTTTTGAATTTTCTTATATTTTGTTAACATAATGTTAATATCTATTAATGTGTAGACTCTATGACAATGTTATTTCTACATAATAAAACACATAGTTATTGATTAGAGGTAAAGGTACATGTTAGTATAATAAATATTGTAACTTACAAACTTACAATGTGCTGTAAATCAGAACAACAAACACAAATTATAAATTAAATTAATTTAAATATCTTGACTTAATCATAAAAACAGGGAACCAAACACAGTACAACTCTCATTGAAACAGGTTTTATAAATCAGTAAATACATAACAGGTAGGAAAATGTATACTTTTTAATTGTACATCATAAGCTAATCATTTATCAATTTATAGGATAATATATTGATGCAGTTTATTTCATTAATATAATTGGTTAGTGATTACTAGAGCAAGGACTTTCATGCATTTGCATGTTTTTTTCTGGTTTAGTTAAACGTATGCAGAGTAAGTACACAATACCTTTCACAACGTTTGTGACCAAAAGCTAAAAGTTTTTAGTGCATATTTTTGCATATTTGGACATTTTTTGGTTTAAGGAGCATTATTTTGATTGAAAGAGCATATTTTAAGCTTTTAGTGCATATTTTGATGGTTTATCGAAAATCGAGGTGAATATTTTCCATGAATCAAGATCAACAATTTGTTATAAACTTATAAAGACGATAGAGATAAATTTTATAGTATCAAGTAACTATCTATAGTCAGTGGGTGGTCAAACACGTACTGAATATTTTTTTTATATCGACGACAAAGCTTGTTCATTATAATTTCTTCTTAAGTTTATTCACACGAATAAGAGCTGTTATTCCGTATTCAGTATGGATTCGTAATGCGATAGCTGAACTTTATGTAGGTACCTGTATCATTTTTTTTTCTAATATTTCTTTCAAACTTCTTATACATTTCAACCATAGAGTTTATCTAGTTTAGTAGGTAGGTTATATAATGACAGTAAATTGCGACGAACTTAAAAAATACCAGTTCTTATTTTTTTTTATCACAAGAGTCAACAATAAGTATAGCAACAATTCTGTGAATTTCCTATGTAAGCCCGAATCTATAATCATTTTAAACAGACGTATAATCGTTTGTGTTCATAAAATGTAATACTTGATACAATTTTTTAAGTCTGGGCAAGTTAATAATAATTTTTAACTGAGTTAATTTAACTTGATAGAAAACATTTTAAAAAGTTTAAAGTGAATAGTTATCCTGATTTGTTTTTAAACTGAGTTAAGTTATAAGTTATTTGAAAACTTATAATTAACTTATTTAATGAAGTTATTTATTTATTTATTTTTAATATTTAAGCAGCTATTGAGCTATAGTTATATATTAGTTTATAATAATAAAAAGTAGATGCTTATGAAGCTCACATAAGATGCTTCAATCAACACTAATAGTTGTATGATATTTATTATTTAAATTTTTTATAAATGAACGAAATTCTATTTCATTAAAAGTTACTCGTTAGTCGTTATTAATATTATATTAATAAAAATCAGTTAAGTTAAAAACTAAGTTAATGAAAATTAAATTTTTAAAAGTTAATCGAAAGAGTTAATTAACTCGGAACTTGTCTCACGCGTCCACGTGTTTTCCGTCGGCCCGCCCTACATCGGGCGAACGTGTCAGCCGTGACGTGTTATAGTGTTGTCGTTTGTGCCGCGTTTTGCGCCACGACAACACATGCGTAGGTGCCGAACTTAATTTTGCCCGCGCTGGCATATTTTTGATTTCGTTCCGACGCCTCCACGCCATCGTCGACCACCGAACGCAAGTACGCGGTGTCGTCGACCAATTCGCCGTTTTTGACGGAAGTGCCATTGTCGCATACCTCGTCGACGCTACCAGCATTATCATCGTCGTTCTGGGGCAACAGCTCCATCACCACATCATCTACTATCAATAGGCGTATGGCGCGTCGCCGCGTGGTCTGTATCTATGATACGCGAAATGACTCCACGTGCGACGACACGACCAAGGAATTCGGGTTACGATTAACAAATTNCTCGTTATTTGTTACACAGAACAAACAGAAGGGAATCTTAAGGCTCATCGAAAAACCGTCCGACATTTCTAAATTTTAAACGTGCTGCCACATACCGAGAAATTCCCTTTTTTTTAAAGTTTTCTGTGGTTTGTGGCTACACTGTTTATCGGCAATTCCACTCATAACAACAACACAATATGGCCAACCATAGATAACATAGATTATAAATCGGTTTGATTCACGATTATAGATAGTACTATCTATAATCGTGGTTTGATTATTTGAATATAATAATATATTAAAAATTTGAACGAACAGTGTTGCCCGATATAAAGAAAAAAGGGAAAATCCCGGTACGTGGCAGCACGTTTAAAATCTAGAAATGTCGGACTTAGTTTTATCATCTCCCATAAGAGCCCATGTTAAATGAAATAAGATTCCGTTCTGTTTGTTCTGTGTTTGTTACCTATTATTTTGTTGTCGTCATATCCGACGTGTTAATTTGTATTAATTATTCGTTGCCGTCTTCGACGTGCATTTTGTATTATTATTTTGTTTGGCCGATCGGCTTGTGATCGCGCCCCATTACCACTAACACTTGTAAATAGTAAGTAAGGTTCATCGAATTGCAAAACATTATAAATAAATTGTTTCTACTTTGTATACTGCAAACGATTGTTTTATGTTTGCATTTAGGGTACCTCCCATCATCAAGATATTAATTTATTCTCTTATTTGCAACCAGCTCCTATTTCATTGTTTTTAAATACAGTCCGCTTTTGGGTGGTGGTAAACTCTCCCGATTGTATGGTAAACTCTCCCGATTTTTAAAACTAGTAAACTCTCCCGATGGTAAACTCTCCCGGGTAAATATTATGTTTACCTGAAAGAATTGTGTAAACTCTCCCAAGTTATTTTAAATGTTATTGCTACCCTATGAATTGACTTCATTGCACAGATTGTGATTATAATTTTTTTTATGAATTGTATTACCATATTTAATCTGTATTTATCTTGTGTTAAGTGATAACAGCGTATTATGATAACATGCGACGGACTGAATTATTTTAGTGTTACAAACTGCAGTGTAAAACGAATGTTACCCCATGCTCCCCTAGCTTAGTAATACTGAAGTAGATCCGGGAGAGTTTACATGTTCCCGTCAGGTAGTATTAGACTAAACCCGGGAGAGTTTACCATCGGGAGAGTTTACATGTCATTAAAATCGGGAGAGTTTACAATCGCCCCCGCTTTTCTTCCCTCCCACAGGGCTGTCGATCTAATACGTAAGTATCGTCACACAAGACGGGTTGCGTGTTGGCTGCCGTCCGGGCGCGCACTAACACACACGCACACTCGTAACCGGCTTTACATGTGCAGCCGCCGATCGCACAACGTTAGTGAGTAATATTCCAAAAGAAAAATTCGACAAAAGCTTATTGTTTGTGTAATTTTGTAATCGAGTTTGGTGAATCTGTATTTTCAACGGATAATAATGAAAAATAATGGGATCCGACATTCAAAAAAAATTCAAATCAATTTAATTATAATGAATAATAATAAAATTAATTTTTTTAAGGGCATATTTAACCGCATATTTTTAATTTTTTTGGTGCATAAGTGCATATTTTTAAATGCATATATGATGATTAGTTGCGATTTGCTTGCTGAACGAGCAACACGTATGTTTCCGCACTCGGGTAGTCGGGTATAGTACGTACGCGTAGTGTTATTTTCAGTAATTCAAATATCAAATACCATCAAAAATGCTTACCACGCAGACAGGACATTGGTAAGTGTTCACATAATATAACTAAGTAGGTCACACGTGCAACGGCGTACCGGTGGTTCCCACCGTCGCGTGACGTGCACTGCCATACAGGCCAACATGGATATACAGCCGACGTTTGCACAAATGCAAAATGCGATATCGGAATTAATGCAAACTAATGAACAACTCCGCCGCGAAGTCGCAGAACTACAGGCGAGTCAACAATTATTACAATTAAAAAATGACGAACTGTCATTGGAAACTAAAAGGTTACAATTAAAAACTACATTTCTTAATGCATCAGTGTCAAATGATGTTAACGTAGATTCAAAAGAATCCACACAAAAAAACACCAAAAAACAAATTAGTGTTGATACTCAAAAAGTATATAAACCTCCTCCAATAACCATTAAAGGCGTGAAACACTTTGATAAATTAAAACAACTACTAACGTGCGAAGAACCAGCCGGATACGAACAAAAATTCAAAATTATATCAAACAACGAGACGAAAATATTGACGACAAACGAAAATCAATTTAGAAGCACGATAAAAATGCTAGAAGAAAATAATGTTGAATACCATCGTTATCAATTAAAAAGTGAAAAACCATTTCGAGTTGTGTTACGAGGTATAAATCATGACTCAGATCCGGGAATAATAAAAAGCGAACTGTACGACCAAGGTCATGAAGTAATAAAAATAACCAATATTCAGATAAAGAAAAAATCCGATCCTAAAAACAAAAACAGCGAATGGACTCATATACGTTTACCATTATTTTTCGTTGACCTACAACCAAGGGAGAATAATAAAGACATATATAGCATAAAATTGCTATGCCATCAGGTTATAAAAATAGAACCTCCGCGTAAGAATAAAGAAGTACCGCAGTGTAAAAATTGTCAAGCATTCGGGCACACACAAAACTACTGTCACAGATCTGCTGTATGTGTTAAGTGTGGCGAAGGTCATAGAACCACAGACTGTTCTAAACCTAAAAAGTCAAAAGCAAAATGTGCAAACTGTGATGAAAATCACACAGCCAACTGGAAAGGATGCTCTGCTTATAAAAAAGCAATAGAAAAAGCACACCCAAAAAAAGTCACTGCTGTACAAAGGATACAACAGAAACCAGCTCAGCCTGTGACAACAAACATTTCATATGCACAGATGGCTAGTACTCCAAGTACTTCAAAAGATAACCACATTGCACCTCAAGTGTCTGTACAACAACCTAAGGAAAACAATGAACCTAGGCTCAATGATATATTAGTTGCGTTAACCAATGTAACACAAACACTAGCAAATATCACAGCGAGAATGGACAAGTTAGAAACAATACATAAAAAGTCCAAAAATGCCAAACAGAAAAATAAATGATCCCTACACTTAAGATCATAACTTGGAACGCCAATGGGTTAGTACAGCGCAAACAGGAACTTGAAGACCTCTTACATAGAGATAACATCGATATAGCTCTTATATCAGAAATCCACTTTACAGCGCGGACCTTTCTGAAGATTAGAAACTACCAAACGTATATTACATTACATCCCAGTGGTAAAGCTCGAGGAGGCTCAGCTGTAATAATAAAAGACTCTATAAAGCATCATGAGCATGACAAATACTCTGAAAACCATATTCAAGCTACCAGCGTTGTCGTAAATGACGGTATAAACCTCATAGTCACTGCAATTTACTGTCCACCGCAAGGGGGTGCAGATGAAATTAAGTTTACTGAATTTTTCCATACTTTGGGCGCTAGATTCATAGCTGGAGGAGACTATAATTCCAAACATACTCATTGGGGTTCGAGACTTATCACCCCAAAAGGACGCGCTCTATTAAAAGCTGCAAACAATATCAATGCTGAAATAATTTCCACAAGAAAAGCAACGTATTGGCCAACCGACCAGTATAAGATTCCGGATTTATTAGATTTCTTTGTAATGAAAGGTATATCCTCTAATTACGTCGAAATAATAGATCTCATAGAATTAACGTCGGACCACATACCAGTTCTTCTCACTCTAAGTTCAAATGTTATAAAAAAACAATGCAAGGTGTCGCTCACCAATAAAAAAACAGACTGGGACCTCTTCAGAGCTAATCTAGAAGAAATGATTACCCTCTCTGTAAGACTTAGAACACCAATTGAAATTGATAGTGCCATTGAACAGCTAACTAACAACGTTGTCAGGGCAGCAAAATTGGCAACACCTGATATACCAGCACGAACAAATTGTGAAATCACCTACCCAATGGAAGTCAGGGAACTAGTAAAAGAAAAGAGAAAAGCGCGGAAAAAATGGCACCGAACGAGAGATCCATCGGATAAAACTATTTGGAACCGCGCTAGTAAACTTTTACATAATAAGATAAAAGAAGTCAAAAACGAAACGTTCAAATCTTACTTGAGTAACCTTTCAGCAACAAAAGACTCTGACTATTCGTTATGGAAGGCTACAAAACAAATGAAAAGACCTAGAGCCTATGTACCACCAATTCGCAAGGAAGATGGATCATGGGCACGTTGTGACCAAGACAAAGCTGAAATGTATGCACGTCATCTGGAACATGCATTTCAGCCGAACAATATCGCTTCTGAACTCGATATAGAACAGAATCAACCATTGAGCGAAACACGCGAAAAGATTAAGTACTTTACTCCAATTGAAATTGCTAAAGAAATCGATACGAATATCAATATAAAAAAAGCACCGGGCTACGATCAAATAAACCCGAAAATACTGAAAGAACTACCCAAAAAGGCTATGATTCATCTAACACACATCTACAATGCCATCTTGCGTACAGAATACGTTCCTAAACAATGGAAACGAGCTCAAGTCATCATGCTACTTAAACCAGGAAAACCTCCTGAACAAGTAACTTCATACAGACCTATATCGCTTCTTCCAAGCTTATCTAAATTATTCGAAAAATTACTTTTAAAGCGTCTAAAACCAATAATAGAAGTAAAACAGATTATTCCTGAACACCAGTTCGGATTCCGGAGTAAACACTCAACAATTGAACAGGTCCATCGTGTCACAAATATAATAAACAAGGCACTGGAAGAAAAAAAATACTGCTGTGGAGTATTCCTCGATATTGCGCAAGCTTTCGATAAAGTTTGGCGCAAAGGATTACTTATTAAGCTACGCGAACAATTGCCGCATACTTGGTGCGCACTTATCGAGTCCTATCTGTCTGAACGTCAGTTCAGAGTTATTCACGAAGAAGCAATAACTGACTGGAAAAACATATCAGCTGGAGTACCCCAAGGAAGTGTCCTCGGACCTATTTTGTACTTACTTTACACAGCTGACATTCCAGTTAACAACTATTCAATGACAGCCATGTTTGCCGATGACACAGCAATATTGGCAACTGATGAAGATCAGCAGACTGCGACTGATCAACTTCAACGAACACTTAACAACGTCTCCAACTGGACTAAGCGTTGGAAAATCAAAATTAACAGTGACAAATCGGTACACGTAAATTACACTTTGCGTAAAAGTGTTTATTGTCCAGTAATGTTGGATCAACAGATCATCCCACAGAACGATGCTGCAAAATATCTAGGAATGCACATTGACTCGCGATTAAACTGGAAACATCACGTTCGACAGAAAAAGTTGCAAATTAAAGATAAATTGAGGAAACTTTACTGGCTAATCGGAAGACACTCTGAACTAGACCTTACAAGCAAACGTCTTTTGTACGTAGCGATAATTAAACCAATATGGACCTATGGAATACAACTTTGGGGTTGTGCCAGTAAGTCCAATATTGAGATTATTCAACGCTGTCAAAACATTGCTCTCCGTACTATTGTCGCAGCGTACCGGTACGACAGAAATGACACTATCCACCGAGACTTGATGATGCCCTCAGTCCAGGACGAGATTACAAAGTTTGCCCGAAAACACGAGATAAGGCTAGATCAACACACCAATCCAGCAGCAATTCAACTACTTGACAACTCTCAAGACATAAGGCGTCTCAAACGCCGAAGACCATATGACTTAGTATAAAACGTTAGACTAAGACCGGGCCTCTCCATTGGGAGTGATAACCCAAACATGTTTTTGTTTATATATATCTATAAAATATTATTCATTAGTATCTTATATTTATGTATACCTCTGAAATGTATTGTTAAAGATCATTGATCGTTATAATAAAAAAGCCATCAGGCAGTTTCAAAAAAAAAAAAAAAATATATGATGATTTTTTTAGTGCATGAAAGCCCTTGCTCTAGTGATTACATACCTTGTATTACTATTGAATTATGTTCATCTGTCACCTCCGTCTAATTTGAAAATACACAATTCATTTTAAGGACTGTGAATTTTTGATAGAACTAACATACTCTGAACTAGTAATTACCTAAACGTTCATTATTCTGTATTCATGTATGCTTCACAAAAAGAACTGGGTGTTCTATACATCACTTTAAAAAAAAATAAATAAATCACGGTTTAATTAATAGTTGGCTAAACATTTTTTTTTATTTAGTTTAATATAATTATATTAATGAATAATAGATGTAGAGCAGATATTAAAATATAATTATAAATTTAGTATAGATTTTGAGATTTGGGATTTATTGTTCTGTAACCAATTTAATAACTACCTACCACGCTGACCTTCAGGTGAATAATTGGCAACAAAGAACATCAGTGGTTCTGAAATGATTTGAATTAGATTCAAGTTCTAACATTTATCGTTATTTCATACATGTTACACTTTACAATTGCAGGGATCAATTATATGAAGTAATAAATATCCATGAATTATAAAGTCTATACATTTTAAACATGTAATTATAATATTATAAATTATTGTTGATATTATATAACTTACCTGGTAGATCCAAGATTCCCTCTGATATATAATATAATATGAGATATTATTCACTGTGACATTGAATCATAATAACACATATTGTAAAACGTAATATATATAATAAAACAATAGGAAGGAATATAAGAGGCCTGTGGTAGGTATTTTTGATGTTATAATAATTATATGGAGAGATGTACTGAATAATTAAACGATACATATGTAGGAAAAACAATCCATTAACATTAGTAATATGTAAATATTTGACGCATAAAAAGATTTTTACAACTATTTGCAATGTATCATCCTTTCTCTTTCAGTGATTGTTAATTTGTGCGATCGGTATAATATGATTATTGATTAGAAAATATAACAAAAATACAATTTATTTTGTATTATTGCAAGGCAATTCAGTTCACTATTTCCAGGTACAGAATTTAAATAATATATTATTGTATGAAGTTGTTTTAAAATAATCAAATGTAATAATAATAATATAACTATGTGATAGCTGATAATATGATTGAGTCCAATAACAATATAAATATACAATTATACACAATAACATATCACTTCATGACTTGATTGCCATTTTACTTAACTCCACTTAAATAATTCTCAAATAAATCAACATTGCTCATATAAATGTATTTTACAACACTATTAACTTAAGAATTTGACATTAAATTTGTTGTTTCGGCAGAAAATTTTAATAAAATAATTCTACACACCTTTAATCATGTAATCAAACCTTACTTTGATTCGTATACAATAATTCAGAGCTTTTAGAGACAATTATTGAGTTGTATACATAAAAAAATGAAGTCGAATGTTTTTAATCATACCTTTAAGAGTAGATATGTCTATGTTACAAGAATTATGCATTTGGGTTGATAGAAATTTAAGTATTACAGTAAATTGGTTATCTTTTTATTTGACAAATGATGGAAACAAACCATTAACATCTTTTTCAAATAACCTCTATTCCTTTAAATCCACTTAGTCAACCAGAAGACCAAAGAGTGGAAGTATAATCCAAACATTAACAAAACAGTGATCAATATAAAGAATGATTGATTAAGTCGTTGATGTAACGTCTAGTAAAATTTAATTCAATCAATGCTTTTTGAAAATTATTGAAATATGCAAATTAAATAAAAAATTTGATTCAAACATGGTTCCCAAATTCTTTAAATACCTATATAATATTGTTTAACAATTGATAATGTTATGTTACTAATATATGCTTCTAGTAATATTTTACTAGAGAACTCGTGGATTTTTTTTTTAGGGAGAAAAATCTACGACTTTATCAATATCTAATTGCAGTAGTTCTGTATTTAATTAACTGATTTAATCGTTTCAACATAATTACAGTCATCCTAATGTTATTTTTCTTGGGTAAATTACTTTTAAAAAGTAATGAAATTACGTTACTCGTTACTTTAAATATGTTTATTTAAATTACATTTGCGTTACCTAAAAATATTTTTATCACGTTACGTTTCTTTTTCATAAATAATGTAGTACGTTACAAACACGATTTAAGATAGTATGGTTGCCTGTCGAATTGTGATAAGAAAGCTAGTACGGTGAATCCACGAATTAAGATATACAGGATACGAAACGAAATTGTGATAAGTGAAACCCACACCTTCTCACATTGCGGCCAGACTACTAGCGCTATCTCGAGACATAATCAGTTAACTTAATCTAATCGAAATTTAAATAAAAAAATTACAGATTGACATGGGTACCATAGACATATTATTAATATGTCTATGATGGGTACATATCACGAATTAAGATATAGGTACATCTTAATTCGTGGTACATATTTTGTTTATCGTTATGATTATTAACTTAAAAAGTATCACTCAATTAATACTTAAAGTTAATTTTAATTATTTTCGATGCCTCGTTTGGACAAATGTTGTGTTGATAATTGTTTAGGGACATCTAAATCAAGGTTTCGTAGTCCTACAATTTCACATGATAGTTAAGAAAGGTCATTGGAAAAAACTTTATATAAGAGATCTAGGATATGTGGGGATCATTTTCTAGAGAATGATATAATAGATACTTGGGTATCAGATGAAGGAAACAGCAAATATTCTATAAGTAGAAACATACTTATTTTGTAATTTTGGAATTATTGTCAAAACCAATCATAATATTATAATAAATACACTCAAATCAATAGTTGACATTTATTAATTAAGATATTTGGCAAGAAAGTTGATGAAGAAAACTACATGTGAAGTGTGCTTATCAGGTATTAAAAAAAATTGAAGGGAATTCATCGGTATCCAATGCAGCTCAACTAGTCCACCTTAAGTCTAATGGATTCTTAATTCATCCGGATAGTAATTTCTTTATTTTAGTAAGACTCATTGAAACATCATTTGCAATTAATGCCAATAGTAAAAATGTTTTTGATGATACTGTTGAACATTTCTTTAACAATAATTACACAATCCCTTTTCCATGTAATGAACGTAAATCTAATATTATTGAATATATTTTCACATCATATTTGACGATGAGAATGAGGCAGTTCACATTTATGCATAACAAAGAAAAGAAAACAACAAATAAGGTGAAGAAAAAGCTATCAAAATTATCTGCAAATTAACTGTAACTTTGATGTAGGTATTTATTGTTATTTACTGCCTATATTTAAAATTTATAATTCATAATATTATGTAATGTATTTTTATACATGTAAAACTTAAAATATTTGAATTTTTAAGCTTTTGAACTTGATTTCATTTCAGTTAGGTAAGTAATAACTACTATTTACTAATAAGTATTTAAGTATAGTAAAAAAATACATTTTACATATTATATTGAATTAGTTCCTTATTCTACCGGTATCCTCTTCAAGCGCTAAGTGTCTGGCCGCAAGATGAGAAGGTCAGAGTTTCAAATATATTACTGATATGGCACGTCGTTTCGTATCCTGTATATCTTAATTCGTGGGTGAATCTCATTTTTTGTACTATTGCAGCGCTCCATGTGAGAAAAATAGTGTTGTAAACTCGTAACTCGCGCCACTATTTAAATCATAGACAAAATGGTATTGGTATTATGAGTACCTATATTGACCTATATGGTTAAATGACACAAGTTTTTGTAAATGGTATCCATTGATTGGATACTAATTAAATAATTACAATAGTTTTAATACGAACAATATTCTAGAACACAAATAATAAAGTTTAGAAAAATGGGTAATAATAATAATTTATTACTGTAGGTATAATTAACAAAAATATCTATGTGGTAACAATTCACCAGATGTATTAGAACATAACGCTGATTCATGAGAAATTTTAATTTGCAAATTATTATTATCATTTAACACACTAGCTGTGCTCATTGGTAAAAGTAATCGGCATATTCTTTATTTTCTCCGCTAAAAGCGCTGTAGTCTTAAAAACAGCTGATTGCAAGATTTATTTCGATGGTCGTTCGATAAGCTACTGTACCGTAGTCGATGGGCAACCATACTATCTTAAATCGTGGTTACAAATAACGTTACTCTTTCTATCTTTGATAATAGTTATCATTTTTTTTTAACCATATTAAATTCATATTCATAGAGTATACACTATGTTCATATTATATACAATCTGTCGTATACTGTAGACAGTTGTCGAAATAATTATTTTACATAGGTGGGAATATTTTTAGCAAGTAAGATTTTGGGATAGGTCAGGCCTGTGAAGCAAAATGTGCTGAGGTGACAAAAATCAAATAGATATAAGACGGCCGCACGGGCAGGGAAAGGGGAGTCCCCGTCGCCGCCGGTGTGTTGTCGCTGTCGAGAGCGTGCGATCGACGTTGACACGGACGGTTACTGTACGGACTATTCATTTATGTTTTTAATTGTTTTTTTTAAAAGAATAAAGGTGTTTCCGACCCAAGAAATCATTTGTTTTGTTTGAGTAGCCACGCAATTTGCCGTACTCCTTAAAATCTAATCTGTAACCGGTTAATTCATGGTCGTTGAGGATTTAAGGTTTAAACGGTAAAGGTAATCTTACATTATTGTATTCTTTCAATCTGATCTGTAACCGGTTAATTTATGGTCGTTGAGGATTGAAAGTCTAAGCATTAAAGTAACGATATCGACTTTTGAGTGCCAAACTGTAACCGGTTAATTTATGGTCTTTTGGTTCCTCAAACGTCGGTAGAGGTATACCACTGAAAAGTGGGTATACGACAAATCATAGACCTAGTGATAAGAGACCTATTATGTATAAATTACAAAATAATATTATACAAATGTACAATCATCTAATCTATTAGGTAACTATATGGTTTAAACTCAAACTACACATGTCTATAATACTAGTTATAAGGAATTGTAGTACCTATGTTATTCGCAGGGCTCGAAAGTTCATGCACTAAAAAAAGCACAAATAAGCATGCATTCATGCACTAAAAAGTTTGAAAATATGCATTTAAATACACTTTTAAATTATGCACTCAAAATATGCATTACCTATGTAAATTATTTATGAGCACATTTTAAAATAATAAGAATATATCCATTAATTTTAAAAGTATTTTATTCCTTTTAATTTTTATATATTTAGCAATCAAAATGAATAAAATGAATACTTGTGAAGTTCATATTATAATCATATGGATTTGTCATCTTTATTAATTTTAATTAGGTAGTCATTTTTTGTCTAATTTTTGTACACCATTATTCTGCATCTACAATAAAAATATTTGGAATGAAATATTAGTTATTTGAAATTTTCACGGCTCGTAAGGTTAGGTACCTAACCTAACCTAACCTAACTCATCGGCGACTGGCGTATGCAAGAAAACTATACTGTACCAGTGTGCAAAATTGTAGATGCGGATTGGTAAGAAACATTGTACATTTGTACATGCTTGAACAGGTCATTGTTTCGACGAGGGACTATACACGGCGGAGGATGGTAGTGGTAGCTATAAAATTGTTTCCGTGGTACTTATTAAAACGCATAAAATCTAAATAGGGAAATACTAGAAAAGTAAGTTGTCACACGAAAATAAAAATAAATCAAAACACTATCATTCAGTAAACGGGAAAGTAAATAACAAGAAACATTTCAAATATTTTTCTAAACAATTTTTTTTAGAAATAATATGCGCTATAAACTCTAAAAAAACAATTATATGCCAAATATGCCTTTACACCCAAAACATGCAAAAACATGCACTATTAAACTTCATATTATTATTACTATTGTTATGAAACGAATTTGTATTTCAGTTAGCATATTTTTTGTGTAGCAAAAAAAAAACATACAAATGCATGAACTGACGAGCCATGGTTATTCGAATTCATACAATATGTTATATATTTAGTATTATTACAATTTACATTTTGGTTGGGTAGTATATATTATATAAAATATATATATATATACTTTAATATAGTATTAATTATAAATGGTGACTGCAGTCTAGTAAGGTATTAACATTGATGTAGGTAAGTATATCAGTTTAAAATAAATGTCTATATAGGTATATAGCCATATAAGTAGACAGGAAGTATAGTATAATAATAATAATTAATTTTAATTCGATTTTATTTTTAAATCGAACTATTTTCTTTCTGCTTATGAAGTAATAAATATAATTCCCGGAATGTTTAATAATATTGTTAACTATTATTGGAGTCGACAAAATCAAAAATAAATTAAATTGATTCTCGATATCTCATAGGCTTGTTTTTGTAATACTTTTAAAACTATTATTTTTATAAAAAATGTGGAAAATAACGCTCTAGTAAGTTACTTCATTTACTTTTAAAAAGTAATTGCATTACAATTGCGTTAATTTAAGTAAAATGTAATGCAATTACTGCTGCATTACTGAAAAAGTAATTGCGTTACAGTAATTTGTAATTTGCGTTACGTTATTACCCCACTCTGTTTTTCCAAGAATAACACAGAACTGACAGGTACCATAAAAATAAATAAAGTAAGCCAGGTAAAGGAAAAAGTAGCCAATTTTGATCCAATAAAATCAAAGAAGAAATTGCTATTAGTGATAAGTGAGTTTGGAATATTATTTGGGTAAATTTTACAGTCTTGTTTCCTCTGATTCTTACAATGTTTTCGCATACTTAAAAATAGTATATTATTTTGGTTTCTGGTGATATTTTTAAATTAAAATGTGCTATTTTTCCCTTCTATAAGATTCTTTAATTCAATACTAAAACAAATTTAATACTTTATAAATTAATGAATTATAGGTATATTATTTCAATATAAACCATAAGGTTCATGGTACCAATATATATATAACTAAAAGTTAAGAACTTGAATAAAATCACAATGGTAAAAATCAAAATAGCTTTCACTAAAAGAGATTATTATAGGTTTATCTGTTTTTAATAATATGTTTAGAGGCATGCGAATATGCGATATAAATCAAAACGAAGCTATAATCAGTTTCACTATCATAAAAGTGTATTAATTTACTTTGTTGCCATCTAGTGATAATTTATATATATTTTATTATATGAATTATGAATAGTGGATATTTCAATATTTTTATTTATACTACCTATCGCAACACATTATAATACATTATACAATATTAAAATAAAACATTATAAATAACAAGTAATGTATACTTACGTAATAAATTGCTGATTTTGTTACCAATATTATTTATTGGAACAAAGTAGGTAACTGTAAAAAGATAAATTGTATTTATCATAAATTTCAATATTTAACTGTGTTTATATTTTAAGCTAATCGACTACACAATCTCGTGTATTATGTAAGTAATTACAAAGTATTAATATGTCGTATATGCACTTTTCAAGTGATATACCACTACCGACGTTTGAGGCGCCAAAAGACCATAAATTAACCGGTTGCAGTTTGGCTCTCAAAAGTCGATATCGTTACTTTACTGCTTAGACTTTTCAATCCTCAACGACCATGAATTAACCGGTTACAGATTTTATTGAAAAGAATACAATAACGTAAGATTACCTTTACCGTTTAAGCCTGAAATCCTCAACGACCATAAATCAACCGGTTACAGATTGGATTCAATAAGTACGGCAAATTGCGTGACTACTCAAATAGAACAAATAATTTTTGGGTGTAGGAAACACTTTTTATTAAAAATAAACATAAATAAAACACTTAGCAAATTCGGATCGCCCTGGATAGTCGAATTGCACTTATTACCTACAAATCTTTTGCACTTTGATTGAAAAAAGGTAGTGGTCGAACTGCATTCAGGTAAAAAGCAGGTAGTGGTCGAACTGCACTCGTTCAAAAAAAAAAATTAAAACGGAAAACCCATTAAAAATATTGTGAGTCGAAAAGAACGTAAAGGTGTACTTATTTAATAGCATTATATATTAGTTCGTGCCATTTAGATAACGCATATAAGATTAATACTTTTATTGTATACCGTATGGCGTGTACTATGTGTCTTTGTAGACTTATGCAAAATACAATTATTACACACTTTTGCGTCGCTGTGTAAATATGAACAGCTTAAAAATTATTAAAAGTGAACGAGACCATGACTTAATCGTGTATCAAAATTATACATTTTAGAAAGAAAAATATGTTAATGATGGTGTTAAATGGTGTGGTTCCTATCGTGGTTGTCTTTCAAAACTATATCTAGATAAATTTTCTAAAGTAATTTTTCGGTCTGAATTGATACATATTCATGAAGAACCACTTAATTTACCTCGGAGAATGATTTCAAATTCAGCAAAGAAAAAAGCTTTTCAAATGCATGATAATTTTATTAAAATATTTTTTTGAGCCCAAGTGCAGTTCGACCACTACCTGTTTTTTACCCGAGTGCAGTTCGATCATTACCTTTTTTAAACCCAAGTGCAATTCGACTAAAATAAGTGCAATTCGACCGGCTGCATCCGAATTGCATGCCAAAAAAAAAAAATGTCCGAATTGCATGCCGTCTCCTGTAGGGAGTTTGTCCTAATTGTGTGCCATCTCTTGGAGTGGTCGGTCCGAATTGCATGGCAACTCTTAGTCTTAGAGGGCTTTATCCGGGTGGATGCCGTATACCACACGTTTATTTACTATGCACTTAAACAACTTAAACTTTTTTTTGGACTTTCCTAATTTTTTAAAAAAAATACATGTATAGAAACGCTCTTTTATGTATGGTTGTTACAACTGTTTAGTGATTAGTTTCTGGGTTGAAATATTTTTATATCCGTGTAAATGTCCATGTAAATACTGTAACGTAATTTTTCATTGTAATATTAACCGTTTAAAAAAAATGCTTTTATACTATTTTATTATTCAAAAAAAGATGTTTCTATATTGACATATTTTATTATTATGAATTATTATTGTATATTATTTTGTTTATTTAAATTGTAATATTGTGTGCCCAAAATGTCAAAAAAAAACCACCAAATTTAAAAATAATGTTATTTGAAATACACTCACTTGATTACCCTAAACTACAATAGTTTTATTTAACTAATGGCCTTTGTTGTCGATGAAAAAAAAATAGTGTTATTTTATGATTCTTATTCACAGTGTCACCTTCTACAATATTTATATGTTTTATTGTAATGTAACAAAATCCCGATCCTCCAGTTGAAAAGTAAGTTATTTATTCGGATATACCCCTCTAAGAGATGGCATGCAATTCGGACGACCCGATTTATATTTATTTTTTTGGCATGCAATTCGTATGCACCGATTCGACCATACCCGGATCGCCTAGCCCGTATTACGACCGCCATACGGACGGTCGTCGTACCCGCGTCATTGCGAACGGGACACTCATGCCTGCGCTTACGGCGTCTTTATATAGAAAATATTATTGTCGCCTCAGCACATCTTGTATCGCTGGCCTGACCTACTTCAATAATTTACAATTTAAAATATCCCCACCTTTATAACATATATATTAAATAATATTATTTTGACAACTGTCTATAATATACAACAAATATATGTAATAGTATTTAAATTAATAATTTAGCCTCAAGCAATGAAGGTTAGGACCTATTTGTAAAATCTAAATGTAAGAATTAGTTAAGGATTATAATTCAATAGCCTCTAGGACCTATTTGTGATATAAATATTAATACAAGTCAAAGCGGCAACAAAAACTATTTAAAAATTGTAACTATGATTTTGGATTTTGGAAGATTGACTCTTATTTTTAATACATTTTATAATTATACAATACCTCAAAACCACAACAAATAATTCATATTATATAGATAATAAAAACATAACGGTACACATCATGAGCATTGGACTCAAAAACACTAAATAAGGTTCTCAAATCAATGATAAAATCGAAATCAAACTATGGATCAATTCTGTACATGTTAGTTTCCTATTAACACAAAAACAATAAATAGTATCAACAACAGTGGATTGATCAGGTGTAGGAGACTTCCGTAGTAGACAAATTTGTATTGTATAAACATACCTGGTGAATCTATACCTGATATGGAAATGACTGAAATATCCATTAAATACATGGCTAAAATATAATTCATATTAAAAAAAAAATTCAACGATGCCAACGCATATTATAACAGCGTATATAATTAAACAACAGGAAGAAATGTGAAACGATTGTGGTGCTGGTAATATATGTATAATGGTGTATTATAAGCTTTTAATAATAATTATAGGGAGATTAATGAATATCTGTATTGTACAAATCACATAGTATCACTTAGGCTTGGTTGCATGAAAAATGTATTAATTTAACTGTCCAATCAAATTTAATGGACCAATCATGGACCACTAAATCATGTTTAAAGGACCATAAGCTCACTATTGATTTGTTAAATGTTTAGTAATTGTTCATGCAACCCGGCATTAGTTTAATACATTAAATCCTGTTGTATTAGTCTTATTTATTTTTCCAAGTGATTGTCGTATTATCGTTAATATGTTGATAAAATGTTCATGTTATAATAAATGAATATTTGTATTTGATAACATCGAAAATAGTGATATTCAACTTGATTTTTATCATTCAAGCCTCAGATGTGTACATTTTTTAAGCTTTAAATTTTGGTCAATTTTTGACACGTGTTTCGCCATCTCTGCTATGTATAGTTAATTATTATTTTAGAAATTATGTGTTGTTGTTAAGACACTTTGACTAGTTAAAAAGGCTCAAATTTTTTTCTGATCATTAAATTGATTATTATTATAACTATCAATAATCACAGTTAACAATATAAAATATTTAAATATAATACTTTAAATAATTAGTTTTGCTTATTTACGGAAGTCATATAGTATATTTTCAGGGTGCATATTCAGCATATGATCTATAAAAACAAAAAATTATATTATAGATAGAGATGAGTTTGTTATTATTCAAGATTAAAGATATACTGTGATACTTTTGACATAGCAGTAGTAGTTATTTTTTGGAGCTGTTTTAAATAGTCACGTTATGAGTCAATTTAAAAGCTGTTTACTGTAGGGTGATGTCCAACCTTTAACCTTTAATCTTATACCTTTAATCGTTTTGCTATTTTTATATTTCAGACGAATCAATTACACACTTGGGTAGAAAATTAAAAAATTAAAATCTATATATTATGTATTATATATAATAATTGATTGAGTGTTCTTATTATTTGTGATTTGTCTATCCCATTAAAATATAAAACTATATTATAATATTTCCTGTTAGTAATGTTATTGTTGATTTAAAATTATTAATTAAATTTTAAAAAAAAGGAAAAAAATGTATACACTTTGTACACACTTGTGTAGAAAATTAAAATTTTAAGATCTATATATTTATCTATATTTATAAAAATGTAGCCAAAAATGTATAACAATTCATCAATTGAGAACGGCTGGGCCGATTTGGCTCAAATTTTTTTCTAATTGTTCGTAATTGCCAGGAGAAGGTTTAAACGAAAAAATATTTTGGAAAACCCCTTTTTTTAAATTGTTGTTGTTTTAAAGTTTTTTCGAATTTAAAAAGCTACAGCAAGCCTTAGCTTATAAAATTGTTCATATGACATGATTAATCGTTAAAATGGGGCCTCCGGCCAACACCAAAAAAAATGGATTAACAAGGAGAAATATGTCATGTTTTGAATATTAGGTATTATATATTATATTTTATATTATGTTTCACTATTTAAAGTAAAGTTTAAATTTTGTAAAGTGATAATTTTCGTATCGTTTTTGTTCCGTTCGATTTTATTTATAGCCGTAATATTCTCTTTATATAAAACGCAATAGTCGATAGTAGAGATAAAATCTAGGTTTTATCAATGTGAAATATGATTATTCGATTATTCAAACTTCATTTTCCATTTTCCATTGTTGGCGTCACCAGAAAAACTGCGCGAGTACTATTTTATTTTATTTTACTAATCTAACAAGATCCAATATCTTATATAATAATATACCCGATAGGTCCGTCCCGGGGAGTTGCTCAAACAGAGATTTTAATATTTACGAAGACAATGTTTGTTTATATAAGGTTGCTATTGGTTATAGGAGAAATATAAACATATTTAAAAGGTTCTAGTATCCAAATCTGTTAATGCCCACACACACACATTAAATTTGGTTTGGGTCCAAACTACCATATCAGTAGCGAGGAATAGGATAACTCGTAAAAATAGTTATAATCATGACTAATTGAGTTACCTATGTTTTTGTCAATTAATTTAAGTCTACTCAGGGACACACACACAAATAACCAACACACACAATGAAGCTCTCACAGGATTTGTTCGATGTTCACCTCCTGTCATGTGCTACATATAAGTAATTTACTTTGGTCGGTGTGCGAAAAAAGTACACGACAAAGTATTTTGGTGCCCTGGGATGCATTATATCATTTTATGTTTCTGATCCGTTCAATTAATGTATACTTACCGAACTCATCCTTTACAAGTGAACTATCTTCATGATCAACATACGAATGACCTATAAAAAAATACATTATTTTACATCAGTTTTTTATTGCTTATTTTTTATATTTCATTCTTATCTGGTGAACATGATTGCAGCAGACAAATATATAATTCAATTTTAATTAAACCTGATGCGACGAACTGTAACACGACAATCAAGTTTTCATAATGAATCGAAAATCAAACCAATATATTTCTCTTGATTTATGGTGTGTAAAAATCACTTAGGTTACCAGATATCCTGTGAATGAGGAGCATAGAACTAATTTTTATTTTAAATTTGAATTCACGATTTTTATATTTTAAAATATAAGATAATATATAATTTTAATGATGACCTGGTATAATATAAATAATGCATGTAGCTATCGATTCAAGTATCTCTTATAAGCATACACAAATTATATCATTAAAAATGCTGTAGTTGTCAATAAGAGCGTTAAGAGTCAATAAAATTGAACAAAATAATGTAAGAAACCACAGCACATATGTCTATAACAATATATTATCCATACCAAAATAAATAAATACATAAATGCACTACTAAAGTGACACCTCTCTACCATTTTAAAATTCATGAAAATTATATTTTTAAGTTGTTTAAATAGCAATTTAGTGATATAATAATTAAGAAATATTAAAAATAATATTTTCTTAATAATAAAAAAATGTTTTTCTAACATTCATTGCAAATCAATCTAATAATAATGATAAATTATTATTTTATTTTTGATACTTATATAAAATCTCAAACTGTTGGCCAAATAACATTATATAGGTATACAATGTGAAATAACTTTTTTATTATATTATTTCGCAGTGAATAATTTCCCCGTTTCCTTATGTATCATTATAATAATATAATATAATATAATATAATGTTGTTTTAAAATAAACAAAAGAAATTATATAACTATATGATAGTTGATATTTATAAATTATTATTGCAACTGTTAGAGATCCATATACGTGTTATCAATAATACTTATTGATTCTTTGATTAATGTATGTTATTATTTTTATTACTCATTTTATATGATAGGTATATTAGATTTAATCATTAAATCTTGAATTAAACAAGCATTGTATACATCATAAAATATTTAAATATAATTTTTTAAGTATCTAGTAATGCACACTTACGAAAATCTTTTAAGACGGTATCAAAATTAATTTCATCATTATGTTGAAAACCTATAAAAAGATAAATTATATTACACACAAATCTCAGTTTGTAAATAAGCCACGTATTACTGATACCGATTTGTAAGTTGCACGTGGTATATTAACAATATAAAAAAACAGTAAGATAAGTAAATTCTGATATTGTTTTATGTACCATCAAATAAGCATGCAAAAACGTATATCATGAATATACTATTTAAAAATATTGCTTGTGAGCTTAACTGTATTTATGCCTAACAACTTTAGTTGCACTTTTCGATTTAAATCACGATATTTTTGTGTACCGAGACGCATTTAATTCATCAAAGCATAAAGCTTATAAATACGAACACTAAAAAAATCCAAAGATTGCATAGAGAATACACTACATATTTTGTTCTTAATGTTTAAAACGTGCGTATACCACTAACTACATACACTAGATATTATACAATACATCAAAACCTCAACAATACACTCACTTAATACAGGTACTAAAAATATGAAGATCTACATCATGAGGAGGAGACCCAGAAATAAATACTTATCAAGATTTATAAATCAATTACAATATCGAAATAAATTCTGCACTAGGCAATTGCCTATTCCACATTTTAACCAATAAATAGTATTCATACCAAAGTTTTAAAAAAAAATATTTTTAAATATTTTTCCATAACAGCTTAATTCATGTCGTATAAACGTAGCTAGCCAACCTTTACCTGACCTAAGAATTACTGAAATGTCTCTCTTAAATACATTGAAAGAATAATAGCTCGTATATAAAAGAAAATTCAGAAATGTCTTAACCAATATTTTCATCAATGAACATCAAATGCACTATTTATTATTCTATCACTGGATTTATTCTCTAGGGCCAAGTCCTAAAATGATTTTGTGAAGTTTGAGTGAAGAACGATTAATAGCATCATTTATTTATAACGTGCCGGAGAATAGAATACTCGTTATAATCTCTGGAAAATGGGAAACATTAGCAAAAACTAAAGATTTGGAATTTAGATCTATTTAAAGTACCCTCAGGAACATAATTCAGTAAACATTAATGTAAAGCGAGATTCAACCGATTCAACCGACAGACGAACAGATAAGAGAATTGCAATGTAAAAGCAGCTGATAAGCTAGTGGAGGTAATCGCACCTTAAAAAAAAAAATAAACTTAGAACGGTCAGTCACATCTACTCAATTCGTTTCTTGCGTTGCCGAAACTGTATGTACTAGTTTAGTTGCTTGATAAAATGTAGCACTGGAGGAGGTTCTATTACTTTGAATAATATGGATGAAAGGGTGGAGAAACAATATCCCAAGATTGAGGCTTGGATAAAAACTTTTCCATTTTGTTTCCTATCAGCTAATGAGGCAAAGATAAGGCTTTTTAGGACATTTTATTTGTGTATTCAAGTGGTTAACAATAAGGCTGTAACTGACGGTGTTTAGAAATTTACTTTAAACACTTTCAAATAAGGAAGAGTGTGCTGCAGCTGTGGGGTCCCAAACAGGTTAGGTGAGTATCAATTAATGATAGGGTCTCGAGAGCTTTAAAAACAATAGTCTCGATATGTAGAGAGGCTTCAAAATGGGAGTAAATACAAAACCCAAGTCGGTAACTGACTTATCAAGTAGGCGATAATTGTTAAATCAATGCTAAAACCATAACAAATAAGGCTTCTACGATGGACGAAAGTCTTGCAATGATAATTTGAAATGTTAAAAGATAAGCCAAGCTTGTGTACCCATGAAGTAAGACGGTTTTTGAAGCTTGAAGCAATAATTCAATGTATTTATACGGAAGAATAATTTCGTATCATCTGCGAAAGCTAAAAGATTTGCACAATACAGCACTATTAACAAACGCAGAAGAATGTAGTGGGGGAATGTTCCCTTCCTCAGTAACATCTCCGGTGACTGCAAAAATATGATATAACACCATAGATTTTCACCAATTGATTCTTTTTGTAGATAAACGAGCTACACCACGACAGTAGTGGTTCACCAAATCCACATTCACGTAAAGCGTGAGTAGGGGCATTAGTGGTCAACACGATCGGAAGCTTTGCAAAATCTGAGTAAATTACGTAAGCCCGAGGGTGAACTGCGAAAACATCGAAGACGAAGTTATAGAGTAAAATAATTACTAATTGCAGTTCACACGTTAGGTTAAGTTTAATTCAATAATGAACTGAAGAGATTGACCAAGTGTTGCTGATTTTCGCTAGTGATACGAATAATAGATATAGTAGACACATCTTTACATTTACTAGAACGGTAATTCCTTACACATTTTCTGAACATTATAAGGATCTTTAAGATTTTGATGATGAATGAATTGTCTACAGAAATGTTTTGACTCATATTTGAAGTGACATCGCAGGAGAGAGAATACTTTACAGCACGATGAGCTAACAGTATATTTAAAAAGTTATAAGGGAGTTGAATGAAGGCATATGAAGAATCTTGTTGTATGTAATGGATAAAGGAGGGTGGTGGGGGTTTAGAAAGAACAAGAGATTCTGACGCTTTTTCGATACCTCATCATTTACAACGATCGTTTAAAACGATCATATATCTTGACATGTTATTTCAAATAGAGTAGGAGGAGAAGTTTCACCATAAGTTCAAGTCCACGATGGTGCAAACATAATTAAGTGTGAATAATTTTGGAGACAGATTACAAAACATTTAATTTATGTACATTGTACACATATGTATATATAAATACATTTAATGACATAACTTATGAGCGTCATACAATATACAATTCGATAGTTCCGGGATAGCAGCAGCCCACATACTGATGAATTAAAGTTTGTAATTATTGTTTTTTGGCTTTCTATGCTATGTTATCAGCTATATTATGCCATACTTTACCAAACAATACTTTTTTTCTGTTTCTTATCAGGTAAATATGTAGTTTTGTAATAAAGTTAATAAAAAAAAGAATACGTTTTTATGAGTTCAAAAAATTAACATACCGTCTGTTGTCTGTATAAGTTTATTATTAAACATTTGGCCTATAACAGTTAAGATCATAAAATAAATAACAACATTTTATACGTCATGTGCATATTAAAATTGGTTTACATATATCCCATAGTCGATAGACTTATATTATATAATATGAAACCTGAAATATGTTAATATCATCTAACGTATTTGCTTATCAGGCTATTCAATTAGGATGAATATCAGGATATCTATGTCAGTATGTATTAATGTGAGTTATAAATTATTTATTATTTATATTAATTTCAGATGGACGTATAGCGAACACGGAAGAAGAACCGACTGGTTTATCTTTATTTCCCAATAAATTTATTAAAACAATTTTATAATTATATTATACATATCCAATGGAATTTAGTTTAGCGGATGGCATTGATTACTTGCAGTCTGTTACTATAATTTCTGTTTCAATTATGATTTTTTATAAGATTCTGGGAATTAACAACGGTAGCTACCAACAACCGTAATATTGGATACTTATATTATTGAATAAAATTAGTATATTTTCCATATAATTATAAAAAAATATGGAATATTTACTATTCATAACTAATAAGTACTATATAGGAATAATATATAGTCAATTCAAAATAATGAATTATTCTAAGATAAAACACTCTATGTATTTTAAGATAAAAACGCGGATTTAAAACTGATGTATATATATTTAGATGTATAATGCGTTTGTACATGACGGAGAGAACGCTTGAGGGCATAAAGTCCTCTTAAGTAACATCAAATCAATTAACACAACACTGAACTGAGTACTTGAGTTATGTAATTTATTTTTCATATAAATCTAAATTTGAAATATTATGAACTAACGTTTATACAGATTACAATTATTACACAACAGTAGAAAAGTGATTAAGTTGAGCGGAACTAAATGTTTTTATAAATGAGCAATGTTTATATTGTAAAGTAAAATCAAATTACTTACTAAAGCATGTTTCCAATTTCTCAAATTCTAAATAATTTAATGATAAGTTAAACAGCTGCTAAGTATATTACAAATAGCTGGAGGTTACTATAAATTGACATTTAATTTAACGTATGACCAAAGTACAGTATACATTTGTACAACATAATGAATGTGTCCATATAGAACAACAATTTTTTTATTATAAACATAAATATTAATTTTCATAATATTATTTGTGTTATTGTTATGATATCAACATTATAGATTTATTGTCCTTTTTAAAGGGAAAACATTGCGTAACCTTTGCGTTAGCTATTGAGTAAAGTAAAATAGAACACAAAATTAGTTCTGTTATTATCTTGCTACTAATTAGATATCTTCATTTGTAAGGTAGAGTAAGACTAGGGTATTGCAAGTAGTTATGGCATATTCTTAACAATTAATTTGACTTTGTACATTGGAGATTGAAAAACTGCCATAAGTGAGACATAATTATATGACTATGTAATACTTTGTTTTACCTACCAATAATATGTATTTATAATAAAATCAATGTTATCTACGAATGCCTAATTATTGTCATAAGCCATAACTCATCTCTCATGCCTAATAGATGCCAATGTAAATACTTATTAAGTTATTTATATAAAAAAATAACTATGATATTGAGCATACTAAAAGATTCTGAAGTTTTTTTTCTGTTTAAAATAAAATATTACAAGGGAATCATTGTATAAAATAATATCGATTGTATTAATAACTATTTCTTTAAAATAACTCCAATTCTAAGCATTTAAATTGTAATTTTATTACGTATTGAATCAATAAATATTAAAATGCGATTCGTCATAAAATGTAATAAAAAAATATGTACTCACTTTTCTCCGCGGTCAATGCAATTATATTTTCAATCATATACAACATAAAAAATAAAGCCAAAATAATATCATGCTTAACCATGTTGGTAGATAACGACGAAAAACTATTGTTAATGACGCCTTGAAGTGAATAAGAAACTGTCAGTATAGGAATAATATTATTAGTGTTCGACAACGATATTTATAATGTCATTCTGCAAATAAGATAGAAAATATGTGTATCCAGAGCAACTGGGTAAACCATTTGGGGAAATAGATATATTTTAATAATGTTTGCACCTGCTGTAGTTAGTAAATATATTACCTATTAAAATGACTGGGCAAGTTATCTATTTTTTTTTACCTCCTTAAGTAAAGTTAATGTAGAAAAATGTCCGGAGTTAAAATATATTACAGCCCGCCCTTATTTGGTGGTTTACTAAAAATTAAAAATTAATTAGCGTCCTATTTATTTATTATAATATCTAAATAATAAATATGATGAACTAACACACTACTACGGGATTAAATTATTTACATCGACGGGCCAAGTGATTGCTGCTGTAATTCTATGAATGAATAAAAGTATAATAATAATAAATAATATTAAAACTGATTAGGTAGTTAATGAATAATGAATAACCTACAAACATTACAAATGTGAAACGTGATCTCTTATAACATTTCCTTCTATAATATAGTTGTATAATACTTTCTTTGAATATGTAATAAAGTAACAATTATTACAAATTATTATTTAGTAATTTATTTATTTAATATTTCTGATTTTTTTTTTTTGTACAATTAATTTTGACAAATTTAATTTATTTTAGATTTGTAGTTAAGGAAAATAATCAACTTAACTTGAAAATAAAATTAATTGACTTGTGAGTTACTGAATAATATGGGAAAAATGTAGCTAATTAAGTTAGTTGAAAAAAAAAGTAACTCAATTGTTCACTGATTTAAAGTAGCTTAACTTTTTAACTCAACACTAACTTATAACTCTTTAATGCCCAGCCTTTCCTACCACCTATTTCATTGGTACGTTGAATTGATTCATAGTTTTTCATTATCATCATGAATAGAATTACTCACTACTCAGTACTGACATTTATAGGATTGTGAACATAAACATAAACTATTTTAATAACATATCTAGAAATACAAAATTCAAAATTGTAATATACATCACAAATCACAATATATTCTTTACATTTTTGTACAATTATTTTACAAGATTTTGTAATGAAATTAAGTCACACCTAACTGTGTTTTAACCTTATGAGGATATTAAATATTTTATACAAAAAAAAATCAATTAATTTTACCTACCTACTCAGGTACTCATTGAAATAATTCTAATTATAAAACTCATATATACTTATCGGCATTCAAAAACATATTTAGGAGGGGGTAGTCAATGTAAACCGTTGCTTGGGGTGGAAAGTTATATAGTCCATTTAGGGGACGTGCAAAAAATATTATTATGTTATTATTGTATATTATTTATATGAAAAAAAATATTTATTTTAATGTCATTGGCACATAAAAAAGTTAACCGAAATACCGAAATATAAACAATATTTTTATGAAAGAGTAGGAACAACCGTACCTAATCCGGTCCTCAATAACAGCTAATGAAAATATAAAGTATTAGTTAAATAATATTTAAGATACATAGATAGTATGAATTTGCACGAATTTTTTTTATAATCATTTGAAATTATGTTACCTTTACTAACTGTCATATGACATTCTATGCCACTTGGCAACTGTAAAATACTTTAGTTATATGAGTAACCTCATATTTGATTTATATGAATAGTATGTATGAAAATTTAAAATTATTAAGAAATCTAATATTAAAATCTATTAGAAATATTGTTCTTATGGTTCAGTCCGTTTATATACGTAGAAATCAGTGCTTATGTCTGAAACCCACTTGTAAAATTTTTATATTCTAAGTGGAGAAAGGAATTTATTGGTTTCAAAATGGTATGTTTTTTTTTTAATTCCTATAAATATTTTATCCAGTACCATACTCAATTTTATCATCTTTCCTGACGGGAAAGTGAATTTAATTGGTAGTTTTGAAAACCAAAAAAAAAATATTAAGGGAAAACTTGTATTTTTACGCACAAATAGTTATTGATAGTATATCAATTCAATTTTTTTTATGTATATTTTTCAAAATCTAAGTACAAACATTACATTTTTATCGGATGTTTTTACAATCGTTTTGAGATATTAATTCAAAATTTACATTTTTTTTGTTTCTGTTCTATAAAGGCCAATAACACTCTTCGTTGTTATAAGATTACAATGCAATATACGGTCAATCAGAAAAATGAATACTAATACAATTAAAATAAAGTTAAGACAGTTAACACTTCATAAGCGTATTCATCTTTTAAATTCGTATTGTTTGCAATACGACGTTCAAGGTTTAACAAACGGTACTTAGCAATGTCGTATGATCTTCCTAGACCTAATACGTTTTCACAAAAAGGTAGATGTATGATAAATCAACCGTCTGCGTCCCATGTCGTTCTGTCGAAATATATTTTACACGTTTTTTCTTCGATGGTATAATCATAATTTTTTTCGTATCCTTGACCATCACCGAGGTAATATATTTTATAATTTTGGTTTGTTATGAATGACATGCGCTATTTTCTATTAGTGCAGTATTGCGAATGCACATTGACGGTCTTGGTGTAGGTTCTGAAATTACCCATCTGAGTCTTGTTTTTTGAAATGCGTTAGATGCCGGACTCTGGTTTAATTTGTTGTTCGTTTATTAAATCATAAAAATGTGATGCGCTTATTAATCCAACCTTTGTGGTGACCAGAATAATGGATCGGCCAATCTTACATTCTTCGGTATACTAGGTACCTGTATTATTTATATATTTTGGCGGTATATCACTCGTAGTCTTATGCACTACTAAAATTTTTAAAGTCAAACTAAAGTCGTTAAATCTCGGTATAAAATGAGCTTTTACGTATGAACATTGTGTCGTTGAGCCAATACCACTAATTTGGTTTTAAAATAAGCATTTTTGAAGGGTACATTTTTGTTGTGTATTTTTTTCAAGTTTGCGACCTTGAGTATCTATCACATAGTAGAGTCTATATTAAAACTTTCAAGATTACTTTTCTAAAAGTCAATGCATTTCCGAGTTAGAAGGTTAAAAGTTAAGTTAATATTACTTCACCTATACTAGATTGTAGTTTTAATTAACTTCACTCATTTACATCTACAATAGCTCAAAATGAAGTGGTATTTATAATGTTGAATGTTGATAAAATTAATCAGAAAATCGAAGATGAGAAACCTTATTCGAAAAGACGTTTCTTTAAGTATAATTATACAACTCTAAAAATACTAGTCCACTTTTAGACACTTACTTTTTATTGGGGTGGGAGGGTTAGGGTAGGGTTGCCATTTATACAAAAATACAAGTCGGGACACTATAATGCCCCCCCCGCCCACAACACATTCTTTGGAATTTTTAACAATACCTTTTTTAGTTCAATGTTATTTAACATTTTTATTATATTATGATTTATAATAAATAAAAAAGTCAAAAATTAGAAATAGCACAAAATGTAATAATAGTATTATTATTATCTTATTCATAAATATAATTTTAAATTATCTAAAAAAAATAATTAGGTACACAATTTATAATTTAAAACAGAGTGGTCTTACTTATTTATTAATATGTGTATTGTTTAAATCTTATTTTAAGAAACCGGTACTTATCCACGTCCCGGCCGGGAAATGAAAAATATCGGGACTCTGTAGTAAAAACCGGCAGTGTCCCGGTGAAATCGGGACGAATGACAACCCTAGGTTAGGGTAATCTATTACTAGTTTGAAAAGTTATTTTGTCCATTTAGGGGACGGCCAACAAATATTATTGTATAATTATTGTGTATTGTTTGTATATAAAAAAAATTTTAATTATTTTATAAGTATTTTAATTTAATACAAGATTCCTCGTTAGTTTTATATAAAAATGTTTGGCAGAATATAAATTAATTTTTTATATAAGAGTTATATGAGAGTTCAATTTTTTTCCACACTAATATATTGGGCATTCATTCGTGTTCAATATTTTGATGTATTTTTTTTTTTGTACATTTGTTTCAAACTACTTATCCATTCCTTTTAACCGTAGAGTTTATCTAGTTAGGTACGTTGGTTATAATAATATATAATAATGACAGGAAATTGCGAAGAACTTAAAAAAATACCAGTTGTTATTTTTTTTTTTTTATCACTTGAGTCAATAATAAGTATGACACGGTGCGTATGCTATATTCGAACAAATATAGAGGCATCTTAAACAGGTGTATAATCGTTATAATACTTGGCCTAGAAAAATATTCCTCGTTCACTGGTGAACATGAATCAAGTTTAAAGCAATACAATGTTAAAGCATGACAAGTAATCTTGACGGTGGTGCTCGCTGGTTTCGGTTCTATCGCCCTTCAGAGAATTTTTGAGCCAAAAACCGTTTCTATATACGACTTTTCACCCAGTGGTCGCTGATCGGCTTCACCTTATTGTTTTACAACGATTTCATCAAAATTACATAAACATTTTCACTTTTTGCAATTAGTTCTCCCTATTTGACCTTTGTACTACACATTTTTTGCTCTATTCGGGTAGTTAGTTTCCTTGTCGTATACAATATTATACTTTTTTTTTTCATTTCGTAAATATTGCTTGGTACAACTTCATTGTTTTTTTTTTTTTGTTAGATCAACCATTCTGATGATTACATATTAAATTAAACAAGTTTATTCTGTAATGGTTTGTCTGCCAGACATATTTCAAACTCTAAATGCATAAAAAAAATATAGTGCACATGTATTTCTAGTATATTTTAATTTTAATTACACAATTTTATGGTTTACCTTGTATTAAACTTTCAAATCCAATAAAAAAATGTATTTATGTTTGATCATAAATTAATATTTTGGAAATTTTTGAGATAAAAGTCGATAATATTCGTACAAAAACTTTAAGCTAAGTGTTTTGGAGCGTGGCATATATATTATATAATATTATATAATATAAATCATAGTTTTGTATTTTCTCTCAACTCCAGATATCGTGTTAAAATAATTTATGTTCACAATATACTAGAATTGTCTATACACAGTGATTCTATTCGTGATAATAATCTTTCAGTTAGCTATGAATAACTATTATAATATTCGTTTTTAGATATTCATTGATATTTAACATTTTTTTTTGTTTTTTTTCTATAATTACTATAAAATATTCTTCGTTCCCAAAAGTTTAAAATGTAATGTAAGGTTCCTTTTCACCCTGTGGTCGCTCATCGGCTCCACCTTATTGTTTTACGACGATTTCATCAAAGTTACATTAACATTTTCCCACAGTGTTCCATTGGCGTAATTGAAAACTGGGAATCGGTTTTAAAGTATCGCTGTAACGACTAGACATTAGGTCAGCGAGTTTCGAGAGAAAGAGTAAGAGAGAGTGCTCCAGTACTAAACGACGAGAACATGTAAACTCTTCCGGTTCTACAATACTTCAGTACTACTAATCTAGGGAACCATGGGGCGTTATTCGTATTATGCAGTTGGTAAGGTTGGGAAACTTGAGTCATTCTAGTCAATATCGTTTTTAAAATTTAAATTACAAATACAGGTTAACGGTTATACAATTGATAATAACAAGTTGAAATGATAATCAGTTATCACATATGCTGCACTGTAGCCAATTCATTGTGTAGTAATAACATTTAAAACAACTCAGGGGAATTTACACATTTAGGTTCTTCAGGTGAACATAAAGTCAATCCTGGAGGGTTTACACATTTCCATCTGGTAAACATAATATTGACTCGAGAGAGTTAAAAATCGAAGAGTTTACTAATTTTAAAGATCGGGAGAGTGTATAAGACCGCATTTTTTTCATTCCATAAATATTGCTTGATATAACTTTATTGCTTTTTCCTTGTTAGTCCAACTATTAATTTATTATTTAGGGTTTTAGCGGTTCTTATGACAATTCAGTTAGTTGTTAGTACTCATTGAAATCATGATCACAAACCGAATCGACTCGCTCATACTCGGTCGAGACGTACATGACGTAGTGTTTTTTTTAGGAATCTTGTATTACATTTTTAAATCTTAGATATAAAAGAACATTTTTTATGTATTTATAATTTATAATAATCCGTTAATTTTCGTGATTTGTAGCAATTTTTGTCATAATTCTAAATTCAAACATTCATAAAAAAATATTGTAGACTTACGCTAAATTTTTTTTTTAATTTCCGCTAACAAAAACATACGAGGAACCTTGTATTACTTTTTCAAATTCTTTGTCACAGCGAAAAATTTTTATCGACAGTAACTTAAAAAAAACAAACAATAATCTTAATTGCATATGACCTTGAATATTTCAACAAGAATCAAAATATTTTGTATATTGTATGGTGAACAGAAAATGCAAACACAAACATTCACTGAACATTTCGTGTATCTATGGTCATTTTTTTTAAAAGTTACTCTTAACTGGTTTTGATTAATAATTCCGGATTTTCCTGAGTTTTGTGTTTGTTTTTCCCGTCACTTTTGATATCCATTGAGAATTCAAATGTTGACCTCCCAAATACATCAACTAGAAAAGTTGCTGTTGAAATAATCAAAGAACTTTTACTGTCCCAAACTGTGATGACGGATACAAAAATAAATAAATAAATACAAATATTTATAAAAAACGCTCAACATCATTCTAAAATCAATACATTCATCTCTCCGCTGAATACCTTAAATTAAAGTTACATTCTAAGGCCACCATCATCAAAATTTTTAAATATTTTAATTATTTCATTTTGTTTATTTACTTATAATTTATATCATGATAAATACTAAAATGTCTAAGATATAGAATAATATAAACTGATTGTAACATGTTTTAGCTGTATTTTTTATATCCTCATATATTAAATAATAGCTAATGTAACATAATTAATAGGCATCCAACATATAATTTTTTGTGTTTTTTTTCAAATAGTTGAGGTGGTTATTTTAAATGTTTAGGGATGTTTTGCTTCATTGTAAGTACTTTTCTATAGTTTGTTGAAATGTGAGCTTTAATTCCTTATTTGGTGTCGATTCTTCAATGGTATAGTGTATTCGTGTTCAATATTTTGATATATCATTTTTTTTTTGTATATTTTTTTTCAAACTACCAATACCTAAACTGTAGAATTTATCTATTTAGGTACGTAGGTTATATAATGACAGTAAAGTGTGAAGAACTTAAAAATATACCTGTTGTTATGCATTCGCCTGCCCATATAGGCATATTTTAAACAGACTTAGGTATAGTTGTTATAGTACTTTGACTTTTTTTTCACCACTTGAGTCAATAATAAGTATGGATAAAAAACAAGGTGCGTTTGCTATAAACGGTATGCTCACATTGGAATTTTAAACAGACATATCATCGTTATAATACGTGGCCCAGAGAATATGCCATATTCACTGGTGAACATGTACTACATTAAAAAAAAATAAAATGATAATGCAAAACAAGTAATCTCGACGGTGTCATTGGATAGTTTCGGTTCTTACACAACGTGCGTGTGTTTTAATATTGTCTATACATATTTGCTTAATAAAAATAAAAATAAATTGGATATTGATTTAGTTTTTTTGATGTGTGTTTTATTTATTTATTTGTACATCCATTTTACAATAAGACACAATTCATTATTTGTACAATAACTTTATTTTACACTTCATGTAATTTATATAACATAATAAAACTTAATGAAGAACTAATGTGTCATGGTATACACTCACACACTCACATAACGAAAACATAACCTTAGTTTTATGAAATAATATTAATAATAATAATAATAATAATAATAATAATAGTGCAGTGTGTACAACATATACAACAATGTGTAACTTTCAAAATCAAGGTATAAAATTAAAAACCTTAAATAGGTACATTACATTTTCATAAAATGTTTATTTATTGCAAGGTTCCTCAAAAATTTGTGTAATAACAGTTGAAAAAAATTAACACATCGACAGTTTACTTTTTATAACGAATTAATAATTAAATTTTGACAAATATCGTCAAAATATCGAATATTTAAAAACTATTTTGTTGTTAGAAACTTATAAATAATTTTCCACCATCTATTAATGTGTTTCACACAAATTTACGACCAAGGATTTTGATAATGTGGACAAGAGTTACTGTATTTATAAAAATATTGTATAGATCGCCAACAAATCTTTTTGTTTGAACATGTTAAAAAAAAATATTTTTTTGATTGGATTTTTGCTTTATTATAAGTACTTTTCTATAGTTTATTAACACGAATATGAGCCGTTTTTCCGTATTCGGATCGATACGTCAGGCGACTGCTATTCGTGTTCAATATATTTTGTATGTATCAATTTTTTTGTTTTGTATATTTGTTTAAAACTACCTACAATTTTTAACCGTATAGTTTACCTAGTTAGGTAGGTAAGTGATATAATGACAGTAAATTGCGAAGAACTATTTTTTTTTTATCACTTGAGTCAATAATAACTTTAATAAGTATGGAAAAAACTCGGTGAGTTTGCTATATATGCCTGAATCTATATAGGCTTTTTAAACAGACGCAAATTCGTTATAATACGTGGCCAAGAATGTATACTAAGTTCACTAATGAACATGGACCGCATTTAAAGAAATACAATGTTAATGCATAAAAGGTAATCTTAACATTGGCGATCGTTGGTTTCGGTTCTGTCGTCCCATAGAGAATAGTTCGGCGTAAAACAGTTTCTTAAACGACTTTTCACCTCGTGGTCTTTCATTGGCGCAGCCTTGTTGTTTTACGACGATTTCATCAAAGTTACATCACCATTTTCCCAAAGTGTTCCATTAGTGTAATTTTATGTACTGAACTGAACTGATGGAAATAGCGGAAAGATAAACAGAATAATTTGAGCAGTAGCTTAATGGAGAAGGTGTTGAAGAAACCTTTCACTGTATACAAGAACAACCCAATAATTGAAGATATGAAATGTTTACGGCCCAAGAAATTATGTCACAAATTAAGAGATTCAAAAATCATGAATCACCTGACGCAGATGGTATTGAAGGTAAAATCCTAAAATGTATCAATGAAACAATGATTGAAATGATTCATAAGGTAATTGGAAAAATATGGAATACGGAAGTGATCCCTAAAGATTGGAAAATGGCATTAATACACAAAAATGATGATAAAAATAATATAGCAATATCTTTTGATTGTTAAATAAATCAAGTTATAGAATAATCAAAAGTTCTATTCATATATATATATATATATATATATATGTATTGGTATGTCATATAAGTTAGGTACTACATTAAATTTTAGTACATGTTTCGAACAATAACCTCTCGTTGTCTACGTATCCTTCGTACCAAATATATCTTCCAGACTCCAGTGCTTTAAGACATATATCATCAGAATCTTTGCAGCCCACGAATCGATATCATTCGGTTAATCTATGATAGTAAATATTTGTTATACATATTGCATGAAAAATTAACATTAAATGAACGTACCATATTTTGTTCGTTGGTGGTTAATACAATACTTCGATAAACGTTTGAGCTCGATTCTAGTCTGTAACAGCATGTAACGTCGGTAATGTAAGTGCTAAATAATATTATAATTTGCCATACTAACCTCGTCAGCAGAAATGTTTTCTTCTTCATGAGTCAATAAATTATTGTAATAGACCAGTCTCGGTGTATTTGATAGCTACAAATATATAAAATTTGTTATATTTAATACATACAAACGTCTTTTGTACGTATCGATAATTATATTAAACCAATTTGGACCTATGGAATACAACTGTGGGGTTGTGCCAGTCATTCCAATATTGAGATTTTTCAAAGCTGACAAAACATTGCTCTCTGCACTATTGTCGCAGCATACCGGTATGACAGAAATGATGTTATCCACCGAGATTTGATGATGATTTCAGTCCAGGATGAGATTACTATGTTTGCACGAAAACACGAGATAACGATAGATCAACACACTAATCCAGCAGCAATTGAACTACTTGATAACTCTCAAAATATAAGGCATCTCAAACGCCGAAGACCATATGACGTAATTTAACGTAATTTAAATTTAACACGCGTCATTAACCTGGCTGTGCCAGTCTGCCAGGGTCTACCTCACGGCGGTTTATACGCCGACTACCGCGAGAGCCCTACTAAGCATAAATATTAGACTAAGACTAGGGCCCCTCCACTGGGGGTGATTACCCAAACACGTTTTTGTGTATATTACCAAAATATTTAATATTTATGTACACCTTTGAAATGTATTGTTAAAGATCATTGATCGTTGTAATAAAAAAGGCCTTCGGGCGGTTTAATACAAAATATTTAATATATTATTGTTCACGATTCACTTATCACCGTTCCCGCGACAAACAACAAGCACCCACTCTACACCTAAGCCCAGATCAGTTGCTGATATGTATATATATATAAGTAATTTTAAGTCATCGACGATGACATCCGGCGGACGCCGATGACCCTGCGTCTCTGTATCCTACTAGTGTCTGCAGGCGGTGTCGTCCGTCAAGGTCAGTTTCGAGGCTGTCGCTCGTCGGCCGGTTGTTTCGCCGTACGTTCGGCAAGTGTTGCTTCAGGCCGCCGTACAGATTCCAAGTGCCCACCGTTCCTTTTTTTTTTGGATTCACCGGACGGTTGGTTCTATCTTCACCTGCGGTGCGAACCTCCGAATTGGCGTAAGCTCGTGCGTATTACTCCGCAGTTAAGTGCACCTCTGTGGAAGTCCGGACGGACATTTGATGCTCGTTGTCCAAGTCTGTGACCGGTCGACACGTTTTGTCATTTCACCTATGTGCCACGGCACAGGGCTTCTGCGTGCGGCTCACATCATACGGTACCCATTAATTTACGTCATTAATAATTCGTATTGCTAGCGTTATATGAGTACTACACCGTTTTGACGTGTTGTCGAGTAGGATACAGAGTCGCCACTCCCGCTGATTCGTCCTATTTTCTTCACCGTCGTTGTGTATAATATTATGCTGGTGAAGTGGTGAAGCAGGCGTCGTCGTCGCAGAGGAAGTAACCAACACGTCGTGATAAAATATCTGTGTGGTGTTGATATCGTCTCACGGTCGTATTGTGTCGTATCACTATTATTATTGTATTATTATTTTGTAAAACACCGTGACCCAGTGACGGCTATATTTATAATACCACCGTCTGTATGATAAAGACTTAAGTTCTCTAAGTAATTTCGAAGTAATTAAACTTACCAATTCTTCAAACTCGTCATTCCCTAAAAAGTCAATAAAACCTGCTGAGGCCGGGGCTATACACGGCGTTTTCCGCCGCGTTTCGTACGCCGCGTATTCCGCGGCGTTTTCCGACGGACTAGCTATACAAGGCGTATCCGTCGAGCGTATTCCGCCGCGGATATTTGTACAATATCTAAAAAAAATGGTAAATCCCATAATTATTGTATCAATAGTATAAATATTACAGTATCGCATTCGAATAGCACAAATTAATAATAGACATTAGAGTATTAGCCACTCATCGATCGACCATTTGCAGTAGTCAGTTCGTAGGACAAGGTTTACCGTTTACATTATGCCGAAAATTACACCAGCGCTAATAATTGCTATAAATGAGGCATTGGAAGAAGAAGGAGAGACAACTTTAAACAGGAGGTTTGCGGTACATCCCTACGGGAAAAAAAGGGCAGAAAAGGGCCAATTCAATATAATATACGAAGAGTTACGACGATTTCCAGAAAAATTTATAGGTATATTATAATAATGTATATTTAATCAATGACCGCAGTCACTAATATGTGCTGTAGTCAAACACCATCTTGTATTTCTGACTCACGGATAAGTGACCATCTGGGTTCTTGGTTTATATAAACGCAGGTTATTCCTCAACCAACCGAAAAAAAAAATTTTAATATTATTTTTAACATGCACCACAAGACAGTATAAAAGATCACATTAAAAAATAATCTAACCTTAAGTACAGAAAAACAATTATCTGAGATCAGTCTTTTTTCATCTTTTAAATGAGTTATCAAGTTATTCATTGTTTTTATTTTATGTTCAAGTCTATAATTTTCTTTTCTTAATGATTTAATTTTTTTTATATGTTTTTCATGTTCATTTTTAGTAGCAATCCAATATTTTAGCCTACTATTTGGACTATCTATCTCAGCAATGTCTTTGAAATCACCCACAAAACATTTGCGTTTCCTAAAAACATGTAAAATATACATATATATTGTATAATATCATCATATTAGTACTTTTTTAAATTAAATAATAAAACATATTAAAAAATACACATATACCTATTTTTTTTGCAGATATAGGGGTGTTAATAATATTGGAGCTTATTTTTGTACACGTTGGTGTATTACTAAGATTAGGAAATGTTTCTGTATTTTTTGATTCATTTAAACTGATTGTTACTGGTAAATTACCTTAAATTAATAAAACTAATTACATAGTTGCAAATGTTGAAAAATAGTAATGAAAAATTAGTTTAAATAGGTACAAACATTTAGCACTTAAATCATTGGAAGATAGTGAACTACTAATTTCTTCAGTACAATTATCATCAAATACTTCAATAATATCCATACTTTCAACAGGAAAGAAATTTTTATTAACATCTGTAATTAGATAATATTAATATAAAAATATATTATATTATTATTATTTTAATTATATTAAAATAAAAAGAAGAATACTCACTTTTCTTGAATAAACTTGGTGTAAGGGTTTTCTTCAATATTGGATTGCCATGAATTCCACCTATATAATATGCTGATTCAATAAAATGCTTGCTACAAATAACACTATATTTCGTTGGTTGAAAATCAGGATTATGTTGTTTGATCTGATGATTCCATTGTTCACCAAGACTTCCTTTAGGTATGCTAAATATTTAAGTATAATATAATAATATAGTATAATTGTTGTCGCTACGACAGAACTTACGAACATGCAGTTTTCTGCCGCAACTTGCGCAGATGATATCCTAAAGGATCGGGTGACCAACTTATAAATGTACAGAATATTTATGTTCGAGTATAATAATTTTGCTGCAACGCCTAGCGTACAGTAGTTATATATATTACAATTATAATATAGTAGGTACAAAAAGTTAATTTGAATGATAATATGCGGGCGCCCTAAACATGAAGGTATAAAATATAATATAATAAATAGCACGAAAAACAATACGTGTGCTTATAATATAAATATGACATTGAGTACAACGACCTCAAGTGTCGCCGAATATAATATGTAAAATAATAATAATGGAAACAATGTATTCATATACTTATGTTCCGTTACAATAATAATTAATTGGCCACTAAACACGAGTGGACCCGATACAATAAGATGGCAATCTGACCTGACAGCAACAGGCGAGCTGATCCCTCAATTTGTGGCGATGACCGCGAATGCTGGCGAATCTTTACGTTAACTTGAGGTTGGATTATTTACGTGAATCAATCGTGAGGTTCACTTGAGAAACAAAAATCATTCACACCTCGTGATCACACGAGGTTTGGCTGCGACACGAACAGAACGGTGAACGACACGACGTTGTGTTCAGTTCAACCGTTGGGAAAAGACGAGACTCAAAAAAAATGTCGTCGACGCCGGGCTGGCTAGCGGCTCGGCCATCGGCTAACGAGCTTTCAGCGGACAGCGGAGGGGGAGCTTGTCGGACACCTTATCTTTTTTCCACACCTGGGGTGTTCCGAGGAGATTATATATATTATATCGTTCCGCGATCGAACAATAATATAGTTATTATCCAAAAGGAAGAATGAATTTTAACTAGGTACCTATGCATTTTAATGCCGAGTTTTTTTTATTGTTGTTTTACAATTTTTAACAGAACAAGTTTTCATAATTATTTTTAAAGTAAAATGACACTATAATATATATTTTAAATTTTATAATTACATAATATATCGCTTGTTCGCGTAGATATGTGGATATTGTCGATAGGATAAAGGCTTAGAGTGACTATTATAATCATAGACATAATAATAATAATAATATACTATATTATTTATTATTTACTATTATTATACATCTATTAATAACAAATATACTATTATTATACATCTATTAATAATAAATATATTCATGGTGTATAAAATATAGATGTATTACTTCCATGACTGCCCCTAACTATCGCCATCTCTCTCAAACAATTTCGACGACCAGATATGATAGACTTTAGGTGAGGAAAGCGCAGTCCATATATTATTATGTCTATGTATGACACTAAAGCAAATGATATTATTGCGATTAGAGTCTTAACATAATAATAATAATAATAATAATAATAATAATAATAATAATAATAATAATAATAATAATAATAATAAATAAATAAACGTTATTCGAATGCTATAGTTATATAATAAAGGCGGTGTGAGCGTTTTGAGGGGTTTATCTTATACAAACATATTATGTACAAGGTTGCAATATATCGCATTTAATTTAAGTTTGAAATAATAGTATAGTATCGTTCCATTTTAGATATTTTAAACAGTAATGCACAGCCTATCACAACTACAAGTATGATTTGTATATATATATATATATATAATTTAATATTTTAATAGTTTATATAACGGATGATAATCACCTATGATTTTTGAATTGTAGTGTTTAAGGTCGAAAAAAATGTATTGCGTGAAAGTAAGTATATAGCAAATGTTTTGAGCTTAATATTAATTGAAAATGTTTTTATCATAGATGACAACAACGGGTTTGGTGATGACAACGACGATGTATGTCTAGAAGCGTCGGACTGCAGGTTAAAAGCGGCTTATTTGAAAGTACGATGTTTTCATTATATTTTTATGAAAATATTTCATTTTTTTTTCTTCTAGGTCGGACAAGAATGATTGAAATAGCCAATTATATTCATGTGGAGAATATACCGCCTGGCTCTTCGAATCAAGTTATGTATAATAGGTTCTATTGTTTACGTCATTTTAGACTTAAAAATAATTTATATATATTTACAATTTAAGACAATAAACGTAAACATACAGAAAATACATAATATACCGCTACGAAATCAAAAAAAGTAAGGCTTCAAAAAGTTAATACATTAGGATTCATACAAATTCAATCGACACACTGCAACCTTGAAGTCGTATGGTAGGTATTACTATAAAAATCTGAATAATAAACAGAATTATCCAGAGTGCTTCGAGTCCGTAAAATCCGCATTACTAGAAACCACTAATAAATATAGTATGCCAATTAGATTTAATTTAAAACTAGAATAACTTATTATCAGTTATCACCCAAACGTTGAAAACTCATCAGAAAATCGGACATTTACAACTACAGCTAGAGAAGTGTACGAGCCATCAAATATCGATACAATAGTTGACGAATCGCTTAAGAAATTATTAACAGGAGAAGAAACGAATTGCGAAATGGGTTCGCTCTGCAATCTTTTGATGTTTTACTGCTGGGTGTTTACAACTTACAAGTATACACCGTAGTCACGTTCCTCACATACAAAACGAACTACTTTTTTCGTCGACAAACGGGCTATAATCAATCCTGAAAATACATACCAACAATGTTATGGCTATATTGACAAACACGTAGCGTCGTAGCTGGAGAAAATAAATGCAGTGTCGGTAAAAATTATACTGATCATGAGGATAAATCCTCTTATAGTTTTGAAGAAGGTATTTTGTTTCCAACACCGCTGACAGATATTTCTGAGTTTGAAAAAAATAACCGAAACGTGTTTGTGAATGTTTCAACCGTCATCCGTCTATTCTTAGTAGTAATTCAATACCATGAAATATGAATCAAAGATAGTTGATTCCATTAGTTGTTCGATCGTGTTCTCGTGTCAGTGACAAATGACAATACTAGCTGATATTGACTAATTTTATTTTATTATTCTTTCTATTTTTCTACATAATACCAACAATTTACTAGTGTGGTGTAAAGTAATTTATATTTAATTTGTGTATGGACATAATATTACTTGTTTAAATATGTTTAGTATATTTAAATGTAATAAAACAAATAGAGAACTAACAAGCGGATTACAAAATTAAGATATAATTAATAAGTTTGCTAAAAAATCAAGAAGATTAGATTTAATATAATTTATTTTTAATTTGTAATTCTTTTAGATATAAATATATAGTTTGTTGATTAGTAAAACTATTTAGTTCATTGATTTATTATTTAAAGGAAAGTATTTAACAGATTATTTATTGGAAAAAATAATTCTTATTGAAAAGTTGATTTACTACTTTGATTTTTTTTTAATGTTGTGATTTATGATTTTTTTTAAAATTAAATTAATTTATGTTTGGTACGTATAACAGTATAGGGTGCGTGGGCCCCGGGTCACTTTGGACTAAAACATTTTAGCACTCCCAAGTTTAAGACTGAATGTGTGCCTGTGGTTATACGTAAGTAATGTGACACACACAAATCTACAAACTTATCATTATGTTGTGTACCTGTAATATAGTTCTCATTATGTAGGTATAGTTTTATTTAGTCGTAACTTATTACTGCGACAGAATACAGATCACGCCGAGTACAGTCTCCTATATACATTATTATTTAAATATTTAAAGTTACAACCAAATAAATATTTTGAAAGCGGGTGTAGTTTTTAAAATGCAAAGGTCGAAGGAACAAATTAAATAATTTTCCACCCCTCAGTATAACAAGTAACTTATCATAATAATGTTATCACTTATTTCATTATCCCTATTTTATTATTCTTATAAAAATAGTTTGTGCTTATATAATAATATTTATGTAAGCTTAAAATTGTTGTAGTGGATGGTATTACGGCATATTTTATGTACCGCGTTCTCTCAGTTATAATTCTCATTATAATTCTGTACGCTATTAATTGTATATGTTAAGGGCAATGTGGAATACGTTGCCCGGTCAATGTGGTCCTGCCCTAGCAATGTAAGAAACACATTTTTTTTTAAACAACTAATATTATTTTTTATTATTATTACCTATTTATAGTATTGATTTTTTTAAAATACAATCATTATTAATTTTATTCATATACCATAATATTACGAAGTACGAATATTTTGATTGAATAACAAAAAAAAAAAAAAATAACAAGTAATATCATTTTATTTGTATAATAAATTATAATTTTATTGTTACCTATTTATTTGAACAAGATTTAGAAGCATGGCACTTGAAATTACATAGTCTGTTTGCTTTTCTATTCTTGATTTTTAAATAGGCAGTACGATAAGTAACAAAAATAAGTATATACCCAGTGTTTCAAAAAATGTATAGTTTATTATATTATGATACATGAATAAAATTAATAATGATTGTTTTAAAAAAAAATCAACACTATAAATAGGTAATAATAATAATAAATAATATTAGTGGGTTGTAAAAAAATTCCTGGTTGACATTGCACGGGCAGGACCACATTGACCGGGCAATGTACACGACCTTTGTTTTTCAAAATATGAGAACCCCACTTTTTTCTTTAAATTTTTGGCAGATAATTTTTTTGAGAACTTTGATGTATATCGAAATAAAATTCGAACGAGTGGTTTCCTAGTTATTGGACGATTTGTACTAAGGATAATAGTCCATAATAGGGATATGCTTAAAAAGTTCTATACTTGGAATAAGAAAAATAATTAAATAAATCAAGGATGATTTTAATTGCTATTTACCTAAATGTTTGAGTAAATAAATATAAAATTACGTATTATTTTATATTGAGTATTTATGTGTAGAGTATAGATTACAACGTATACTGCAAAGCATATTATCCTTCTTACCTATTACAAACTATATTATTCTTAGCACAAAATATGTATTAACTAGAAAACTATTCGTTCGAATTTTGATTTCAATACATAAAAATTCTCAAAAAAAATATCCACTAAATAATTTACAGTAAAAAAGTGGGTTCATATTTGAAAAACAAAAGTTTGTATCACAGGATACTCCTAAGTGGTACAAAAATCTCAAGAATAGGATAATATGGTCTTTGTGTATATTTAAAAATTATAAAAATCAGATTTTGAAAAACTTCATTATCAAAGAAAAAAAGGGGGTGAGCGTACTTGATGGATCACCGTGTATATGTCAGCTGATTTTTTAACTACAGGTTTTTGTTTATCATAGGTAATAATATTGTACACAGTGTTGTGCAAATATAACTGAATATAATGTATCTCGATTAAGGTATAAGATACTTGGTTTTAATTAATCTGGATTCAGATAAAGTATGATTAATAGCTTAATTATCTACATAAGGATAAAAGATAAGCACTATTCATCTGGAAAAAAGAAAAGATAAACTACAATTCCTTTTTTTTATGTTAAAATTATTACTTAAAGTTTATTGTTTAATTCAAAAAGGACGATAACGATAAAAAAAATGTAAATATTGCTTCAATAATGATCAACTATTATTGAACCATTATTTCAAATTATGGACAAATCGTTATTTAGTGTTATTAAAAAACATTGTTTGAAATACATCGTTAGTGGACAGGCCATTACCATTAATATAATTTTTCTTATACAATTATATGATATCACTAAAACTAAACTAACATATATCATACAGTGGTAAACTTCACACCTAATACAGAGCAGAGCGGTACCAACTTGTAAACGTTATAATATTTTGTTTTTAAAAATGTATTATTTAGAAAAATCATTGGACATTTGTAATGTTTAATTTTTAAAGTCTTATTTACTATAGTATATAATGTGTTTCATTATTATAAGTGCATTTAGATAATTCTTACATAATTAGTTAAGTTGTATAATAATATAATACATTTATTAATTGATCGTGTCAATATGATTTCATTAATACAATATATGGATGGAGTTGAAAGTTTATCTAAAAATAAAAATAAGAAAACAGTTTGATTTAATAGAGTTTTTTTTAATGGTGTATTAAATAACTACATTATATTATACTAAAAATGAATAGTTTTATTGCACTTATATATAAAAGGTACCTACTACGTTACAATGTATGTATTATAACCGTTTTAACAGATAAAATTTTTTTATTGATCCAACAAAATCGCAATTCAATTTAGTACTTGAGATTTAAGAATTTTTCATTGTCTTTAAATGTTTTTTAATCAAAATATGTAACTCCTTAACAATTAAATGTACTAATGATATTTTTAATATTTGGTTTTAAAAATGTTGGAATTTTCTTATATTTTCTTAATAAAATATTAATATCTACGAATGTGTATAGACTTTATAATTATGTTTTTTCTACATAATATAACCCGTAATTATTTATTAGAAATAAAGGTTGGCATAATAAATATTATACCCTACAAACTTACAAGGTGCTATAAATCACAACAAATAACAAAAATTATTAATTTATTTATTTTAAACATAGGGACTTAATCATAAAAACTGGGTACCAAACACAGTAGGTATAGCTCTCATTGAAACACGTTTTATACATCAGTACCTAATATATAACAGGTAAGAAAATGTATACTTTTTAATCGAACATAAGCTAATTGTCTATGAACTCATCAGATACCTAATATATGTATGAAGATTATTTTATTAATATAATTAATTACATGCCTTGTACTACTATTGTTCATCGTCTTGAAGTACTTAACACTCCGTCTAATATGAAAATACAAAATTTATTTTAATGATCCTTAAATTTGTGGTAGGACTAACATATTTTGAACTAGTAATTATTACCAAAAGTGACATTATTTATGGTTGATTTACAAAAATCAATTGGTGATCTAAACTCCGCTTTTAAAAAAAAATAAAGTAAATCACAGTTTAATATTAATAGTTAGCAAAACATTTTTATTTTTAGTTGAATATAATTATACTAATGAATCATAGATTGTAGAGCAGAAATTATAATATAATTATAAATTTTATATAGAGTTTGAGATTTGTGATTTATTGTTCTGTAACCAATTTAATAACTACCTACCACGTGGACTTTCCACTGCATAATTGGCAACAAATATTATCAGTGGAACTGAAATGATTTGAATTAAATTCAAGTTATAATGTTTATTGTTACTTCATCAATGTTAAATTTTACAATTTCATAAATCAATAATTATATGAGGTAATAAATATCCATGAATTATAAATGCTGTATATTTTAAACATGTAATTATAATATTATAGATTATTAGCAATAATATTATATAACGTACCATCTAGAGCATTGCGTGTTGCCTCTATAGTATAACATAATATTATATGAAATATTATTCACTGTGACATTGGCTCATAATAACATATACTATAAATTTAAGTTCAATGTTTTACATATTACTTCTAAGATAAGTATCTAGGTTACAAAAATTATGTAATGGCGTTGCCACGCATTTCTAATACTATTTTTTTTCTCTTGATAATTGACACTTAATGGGAGCACGCACCAGAAATATTTTTGTTTAAAGCCGAAAGATATAAATCAAGACGAAGCAAATTATCAGTTTCACTATCATCTAAGTGTATGAATTCACATTGTAACAACCTAGAGATGACTGTACTTGTTATCATTAATATATACTCAATTATATGAATAATTTGTGTATGTTTTGTACTAAATATTATAACACATCATTCATAAGCACAGTATAAATATTATAAATAAATAGTTTTGTTTACTTACGTAACTCATGCATTTTTGTACGAAAATCAGCTTGTAAAACGAAGAGATCAACTATAAAAATAATATGAATTGTATCAATCATAAATATCAATATTAAATTATTATTATATTTTAATCTAATCGACTTCACAATCTCTTGTATCGTGTGTGTAATTATTACAAAACATTAAAATACATTATAATATTTAAATTATTAATTCAGCCTGAAGTAATGAAGTATGAGTAGTATGACCTTCAGTTTCAGTAATTGATAAAATATCTGACCAAAATAACTTTAACTTGACTTATGGAGTGGAGTGTAAGCATTTTAACGGCTGCTGAATGTCTCGATAAGTCAATGATATTCAACTGAGATTCCAATTGAACTAATGGTCAATTTAAATGCAAAACTTAGTCAAGGATCATAATTCAATAGCCCCTTGAACCTATTTGTGATATATATATAAATACAAGTCGGTAACAATAAAACATATTTAAAAATTATAATTGTGATTTTGAATAGTCGACTCTTATTGTTAATACATATTATTATACAATATCTCAAAACCACAACAAATAATTCATATATATATAGGTACTAAGAACGTAACCATACATATTACATATTATCACGAGTATTGGACTCAAAAACAGTAAATAAGATTCACAAATCATTGATAAAATCGAAATTAAACTATGGATCAATTCTGTACATGTTAGGTTTCCTATATTACACAAAAACAATAAATAGTATCATTAACAGTGGATTAGACCAGGTGTAGGAGACTTCCGTAGTAGACAAATTTGTATTGTATAAACATATCTGGTGAATCTATACCTGATATATAAATGACTGAAATATCTATTAAATGCATGGCTAGAATATAATTCATATTCAAAAAAAAAATTCAACGATGCCAAAATAACACATACTATAATTAAAGAACAGGAAGAAATGTGAAACGATTGTGGTGCTAGTAATATCTGTATAATGGTGTATTATAAGCTTTTAATAATTATAGGGAGATTAATGAATGTTTGTATTGTACAAATCACAAAGTATCAGTTATTTTAACATATTTAATGTAAGGGGCCGTAATATAACGGTCATACGCTCCAGCACTCGTGGCTTATACTATTTCGGGTGATCTTGAAAGATGATAGTTGCACATGTGACGGTAGGTACCTGTCAAACCGTGAGTTTCGTTTTACCATTACAGGTCCACCCGCTTGTGATCGTTGGTCGAACGAGGTTCGTGATCCATGTGCGCCTGGTTCCGGTCCAAGAATTATTAGTGTCATCAAGAAGTGTCGAAGATTGGTGGCCATTGTAATGCCATTTATGAGTCAGGTCAAGTTATGTTTCTCATAACTGTTCATAATGTTTATACTATTATTTATATACCTACTAAGTTAGCTACATTGATGAACATATCCCATAATTATTATTTTGTACATAGTGCAAATATACGTGTTTCCTACTGTTCGGACCAGACAACGGCAGAGTGCTCCAGCTAATTGTCAAAATATAATTATTATAATCCGGTTGCGAACGCGCCTGCGCCGTCGCATCTGTGCCCCGTTCGCGCCGTGTCTCATGGTCAGTCTGCTAATTTTGCTCGCGTGGTCACGATCCCCGACACCGGTCGTCGTACATTTTCTTTTGTTATTTGCCATCGGTGGCACGTCACGGGGCGAATTCGGTCGTCGATGTATCGTGCGAGTCTAGCGCGTACAGCGGGTCGTGTGCGTGCAATATTATATTTAGTCACCGACTTCACGTGGTCTGTCTTTGGGTGCACCCGGCAATAGTGTAATATGGTCTACACCTGCGTGGGCGGTGTGTAGGTTCGTGTTGGTTTGTGGTGCACCGGGAACGGGTTGTTTATGATTCTTTTATTTATTGCTTTATATCGCTCGCGGGTGCGAAGGTGAGTGCATCGGGCCTCCCAAAGTCGGTGCCGAATACGATATCGTGGGCCAACCAGCAGCTGCACGTGGATCGCGGGATTGCGGCAGTAGTTCAAGGTTTCATACATTTCAACATTTGGAGGTTATAGTTCGGTTGGTGGAATTCCGAAGGTAACGCGTAGCATATGCGCGATACGCGATATTTTTATCATTTTGTATTATCATTTTTTTGTTTTATCACTTCATAAACATTATTATTTATTGTTAGTATACTCGTAATATCACGGATTAAGGCTCCGTCCTTTTATTATTATTATCAAACTACATTTGTTTTATTTAGTAGGTGGGCGCCTACTCCCCGTGTTATAATATTTGTACCATAATTATCATTTGTTCATGTGTGTGATGTGCTATATACTCAATGCAGTCCACTTATACTTGATTTATTAACAACCAGGTTTTACTTTATTTTTCCTTATTAACCATTGTTGTGTTGCCTAGTAATAATAGTTTAAAAGGGAAATACAGTACACACATTACACTTACATTATAAAAGTTGATACCAGCTTTTGCGGACAACCCTTCTGCGCCTCCAACCACAAGATATTTTGCGAGTCATTATCAACAGCTGCTAGAATCGTAGGGTTGGTAACGGCGATAAGATACACTCTCATCTTATTTTTATCATTCAAGCAATGGATGTAGAATTTTGTAAGGTGATAAATTTGATAATTTTTTTGACAAGCTGGTAAAATTAAATCTAACCAACATTATAATCAGACACTTGGGTAAAGAAAGGTTCGCCTTTAAGACACTATATTACTAGTTAAACATGTTCAAACTGTTTTTTCTAGTCATTAAATTGATTATTATTTTTATTATTATCAACAATCACAATTATCAATATAATATATATAAATATAATACTTTAAAATATAATTAGTAATGCATATTTACCGAATCTATTTATTACTTCATTAGTGTTTTCATTAAGATACTGGTCTATAAAAACAAAAAAATATATTATAGATGCATCTCATACGTAATATTTACAAGATTTATAGAAACCTTTATCGTATTATCGGTATAATTTCAAGTTAACCGCCTATGCATATTTCCAATCATTAAATCACTCGTTAGTATATTTATCAGTTATTATGAATAAGTCGATAGTTGTCTTTCACCGACCAGTATACGTAGTGAATTATTCAGTGACGACAGTGGTGTGGATTGTTTAGACGTATTTTATACGTACGAGTGTGAATTATTAATAGTGATGAAATTGGTGTTAATATGAATAGGAAAAGTTAAGTGGGTTTCAGTATAAAAAGGAATCAAAAGAAATGGCTGAAAATGAACTTATGTTCTTAATCGAATCCAAGAGGTTGATGTTTATTTTAAACCAATGAAAGAAAATGATTAACAACAGGTACCAATTCCAATTTACCCCAACCAAACATGACGAATAATTAGAATACTATTAATTCTTCGTGTCATAGAACTCGTGTTGTTACACTTATGGATCCAGGTAATTTAATACAACGTATCGATTCAAAATTAATGGAGCAAGTAAATCAAGAAAAAACATACTGGAGAAGTGTGTCTTAACTAGAACTGCAGCAGTTGTTAAAAAAATTATCCTAGCGTGGACTCCCATTTCGAGGACACGACAAAATAATAGGATCCTTAAATAACGGTACCTAATTTTTTAATAATTGTAGAATTACTCTATGAATTTGATCCCTTTTTATCTCAACATATAACTTGATTTCAGAATTCAGGAAGTGAAAATACTTCGTATTTATCATCTACAATATATGAAGGAATTATTAAACTTATGTCTGACAAAGTATATAAGCTATTGTCACTCAAATAAAAACAAGCAAAATACTACTCAATTATCGTAAACTCGAACCCCGATATTTCTTATATCGACCAGTTATTTTTATTGCACGTTTTGTAAATGAAAAAGAGAACGCCATGGAAAGATTTTTACGTTTTACAGATAATGCTGGACATAAATCTGAAAAACTTCCAAATATTGTTATTGACATGTTGGGTCGTCTTGAAATAAATTTGGCCGACTGTCGAGGTCAGTCATACGATAATGCTAATAACATGTCAGGGTCATACAAAGGTTTACAGGCTAGAATAAGAGAAATCGCTAAGGTAGCTTTTTACATTCCGTGTGTAGCGCACTCTTTAAATTTATTGGAAACCCGCTTAGCCTAAGCATTAAGTCAATCTGTCATGTTGTCTTGTTTATTACAACATATTTATAACTTTTTTTCGGCGTCAACTCATAGATAGTCAATTTTAACGTCTCATTTAAAGTCAAATGCTAAAACGGTCAAAAGTCTTTCAGTTAAGCACTGGTCTTAAGAAATGATGCTTGCGTCGGCTTGAATTAATCATGGGATGAAATAATACAAGTTCTTAGTACAATCGAATTGGATAAAACTGAAAAATCAAAAACCGTATGTGAAGCTCGTGGACTTGGAATCAACTTGAGAAACTGGAAATGGCATTCATTGCTTTGTTGTGTGGTTTTTTAATTGATATAGATTAAATGCTTTAAGTTAAAATGCTTAAAATAACAGAATGTTAACACCAAAGTGCTCGAATTGTATGATTCATTGATTCCAATCGTGAATTCGCAGCGAAGACATTTGATGAATATAAAAAAAAGCACTGAGCAAAGTCAAAACAAAACATATCAATCTGAAAATTCTATAATAAGAAAAAACAGTTCACCATGACGAAATTCGAGATGGACAAGTAGAAATATAGTAGTAGTTAATAAGTATTTTATTGACCAGTTATAAATTAAATCGTATTATGTTTCTGACCGATTCAATTAATGTGTACTTACTGAAGTGAAGCATTACTTGTTCGTAATCTTCCTCATTAGAAAATGAAACAACTATAAAAAAATAATTATTTCATACATATATCTCGGTTCTTTATTGTTTTTTTTTTTATAGTTCGTTCTTATCTGGTAAAAATGATTGCATCATAAAAATATATATAGTTAAATTTTAATTAATAATTCAGTGATTCATGTGATCAACTGTGGTATGACACTCAATTATTCATAATGAATCGAAAATCAAACCAATATATTTTACTCGAATTAATGTGTAAAAATCACAATGGACCCCAGATGTCCCACTTAGTCAATTTTGATAAACTAAGATTAATAATTAATTAATTGTCAATTTGATATGAATATTTAATTATGCATCATTACAAATTATACCAGATGTAAAATAAAAAGAAATGTCTTTTATATACATGGCTGGATCAATTAAATTCAAGAATTATTTATGAACAAAATAAAAAATAGAAAATTACAAAAAACTAAAAGTATTATACTTAAGCACATGCTCATAATAACACATATTATAATAGGATCTGCATATAATAAAACAACATATAGGAATGTAAAAGGCTTATGATACTTTAATATTATTACAATGGTGATAAATCTTTAGCTGCACATGATGGTGATCTAAAAATATTTTTTGAACTACTTGCTAAATGCACCCTTTCTCCTTCTACTATTGTTATTATGTGGGGTCGTTATGTTACCAAGAAATACAACACTCATACAATGTATTACATATTATTATTTCATAGTAAATACTAAATAAGTTCCCTTTTTCTTCATGTAGGATTATAATAATAAATAATATGTAAGGTTGTTTTAAAATAAACAAAAGTAATAACATAACTATGTGATTGTTGATAGGTATGAATTATAATTGTAACAGTTAGAGATCATTGCACGTGTCATCAATAATATTTATTTGATACTTCGATTAATGAGTATTTTTATTTGTACTACTTATTATAATATTATATATTAGATTTATTCATCTATAAACACTGTATACATCATAAAATATTTAAATATAACAATGTAAGTATCTAGTAATGTACACTTACAAAAATCGTCCATTATGGTAAAAAACATATGCCCATCATCATGTCGTATACCTATAAAAAGTTAAATTATATTAAACATAAATCTCAGTTTGTAAATAAGCCACGTAATACTGATTTGCAAGTTGTACGTGATTTATTAACAATATAAAAAAAATAAGTAAGATAAGTAAAGTATGATTCTTATTATAAATAGTCAAAATATCACTTGTGACCTAAACTGCATTTATTCAAACAACTGAAGTTGTACTTTTAGATTTAAATCACTATAAATTCTTGTAAAAACACGCGATTTATTTCAATAAAGTGCATAGCACGGAAATACGAAAATTTCCAAAAATAAAAAAATCTTGTTTGACATGTACTTTACATTTGTTTTACAATTTAAATGCACATATCACTAGGTACGTACACACTTAATCATACAATATAGCAACACCTCAACAATCAATTCACTTAATATAGGTACCACAAATATGAATATAGGCATCACTAGTAGGAGACTCAAAAATACTTATCAACATTAATAAACCAATTACAATATCGAATTCGAGATTTTGGATCGAAATAGGTCTGCAACTCTTTGTATCAGTTCTACCAACAGTCTTATATGTAGGCGTGAGAGAAGTAATCAAATTCAAGGGGAAAGATTGCGGGTAGACTGACTCAACAGCAAAAATATTATTATTATTTATTTTATAATTTATTTAAATTATTGACTGGCATTTTGTCCAATTCCAGCATGTTTTATAATACTAAATATATCATAACAAAAGAACGAAAACATATTACTTATACAACTAACAAAAAATAATAATACCTACAAATAAAATTGTATAATATAAAACGTGTTTATGAATTGAAAAGAAGTAAAATACAAATATCGTATACTGAATATGATGAAGAAAACTAGAGTTGGAAGTAAGCAATGATTTCAATTCTAATTTTTTAGGTAAAAATTGAGAAAGAATCATCGAAGTTAGAAAGGGACATAAAGCACACCAGATTTTTATTTGAGCGATAGAGCACAGAGGATATAGGAATATTAAATGGATATGTTTTGCGTGTTCTGTGAAAAGAGACTTTCAATAATGTAGATGAAAGGCGGGTATGAGAATGAATATCCCAGGATATAAGCTTAGATAAAAAATTTAGGTTGTCTCCTGTCAGCTAATGAGGCCGAGACGAGGCTTTGTATTACGGACGGGTGTACAATCGTGAGGTACACAATAAATATTAAGGCAAAAACTGTCGAAGTTTAAGAAACGAAGATTTTGATAATAATCAAATTGTCTATAGAAATGTTTTTTACTTATATTTGAAAAGACCTCGGAGGAAAGAGAATTATTTAAAGCACTCTGGGTCACCAGTATATTTGAAAAGTATTAGGGGAGTTATTGAAAGAAGTCACATGAAGAATCTTGGTCTACGTAATGGATAAAGAAGGGTGGTGGGGGTTTAGAAAAAACAAGAGATTCGGACGCTTTTTCGATAAGTTATCATTTAAAACTTTCATATATCTTGATATGTTATTTAAAACAGAGTAGGAGTAGAAGTTTCACAATAAGTTCAAATCCACGATGGTGCAAACATAATTATTAATTAAGTGTGGATAATTTTGGAGACTGATTACAAATCATTTAATTTGGGTACACACACAATTATATATACATATAAATACATTTGTTGACATACTACCTATATAAGTGACATACAATATACAATTCGATAGTTCCGGGTTAACAGCAGCCCACATACTAAGGAATTAAAGTTTGTAATTATTGTTTTTTGGCTTTCTATGATATGTCATCAGCTATATTATGCCATACTTTAATAAACAATACTTTTTTTTGGTTTCTAATCAGTTAAATATGTAGTTTTGTAATAAAGTTAATAAAAAAAAAAATAATACGTTTTTATGAGTTCAAAAAATTAACATACCGTTCGTTGTCTGTACAAGATTCCTATCAAACATTTGGTCTATAACAGATGAGATAATAAAATAAATAACACTGAATATTTATCCTAATATATTAAATTTTAATGTACATAAGTACTTTAATAAATTCCTCCTTAAGGCTGGATCGATGTTGATGACATTTATTGTGTATTTTTAAATGATCTCTGGTTGTTTTAGATTCACAGTTGGACGAAGTAACTCCTACCCGGACAGTTGCTCAAACAGTGATTATGAAAATTTGCCATAAAATATAAAACTTTTTGAGGACATTTTTTTTGTTTCTATATTATCCTATGATTATACCTACTGTAGACGACTGTGCTAGTATTATTACAAGATAACGATTTCTGCACGTTTTTATCAAGTAAACAATACCTACATAATTTTCATGTGTAATATTGAAAGAAACATTACAATTTTTCTAGTTATACCACTAAGCTATTGAACTTTATTAAAAGAAGATAAATTGTACATATTAATATTTTAAAAAAAACCCGAAAACAATTGCATTCATTCGTCCGTCAGTTCCAAATTTGAGTTGTTAACTTTAATACAAGAGTGAATTTATCAAACTATAAATCTAGCAAACTTAAATACAAGAACATTTTTGTGATACTTAAAATTTAAAGTGAGTTATGAGCAGTGGTTAGGAATAGATAACGAAAAAATCATCTGGGTAAAGATATAGATAACAACTAAAATATATCTAATAGAAATATAAAAGATAAACAAATCAAATTCATCTAACAAAACGATATAGGAATAATATATAGTCAATTCAAAATAATGAATTATTCTAAGATAAAACACTCTATGTATTTTAAGCTAAAAACGCGGATTTAAAACTGATGTATATATATTTAGATATATTATGCGTTTGTACATGACGGAAAGAACGCTTTAGGGCACAAAGTCCTCTTAAGTAACATCTAATCAATTAACATAACACTGAACTGAGTACTTGAGTTGTGTAATTTATTTTTCATATAAGTGTAAATTTGAAATATTATGAACTAACATTCATACAAATTATAATTATTATACATCAGTAGAAAAGTGATCAAGCTGAGCGGAACTAAATGTTTTTATAAATGAGCAATGTTCATTGTTCATATTGTAAAATAAAATCAAATTACTTACTAAAGCATTTTTCCAATTTATCAAATTCTAAATAATTTAATGATAAGTTAAACATGTGATAAGTATTTTACAAATAGGTCGAAGTTACTATAATTGACATTTAATTTAACATATGACCAACGTACGTTATACTTTTGTACAACATACCGAATATGTCCATATAGAACAACAATTTTTTTTTTGTTATTAGCATAAATATTAATTTCATAATTATCGATTTATTGTCCTTTTTTAAGCGAAAACATTGTAACCTTTGGAATAGCTATTGAGTAAATTAAAATAGAACACAGAATAAGTTCTGTTATTATTATCTTGCTACTATATTATAGGTATCTACGTTTATAAGGTAGGGTAAGACTAGGGTATTGCAAGTAGTTATGGCATATTCTTAACAATTAATATGACTTTGTACATTGGAGATTGAAAAACTGCTATAAGCGAGACATAATAATTATATGACTATGCGATACTTTGTTTTACCTACTAATAATATGTATTTATAATAAAATCAATGTTATCTACGAATGCCTAATTATTGTCATAAGTCATAACTCATATCTCATGCCTAATAGATGCCAATGTAAATACGTATTAAGTTATTTATATAAAAAAATAACTATGATATTGAGCATACTAAAAGATTCTGAAGTTTTTTTTTCTGTTTGAAATAAAATATTATAAGGGAATCATTGTATAAAAAAATATCAATTGTATTGATAACTATTTCATTAAAATAACACTAATTCATCTATGCATTTAAATTATAATTTTATTATGTGTTGAATCAATGAATATTAAAATGCGATTTGTCATAAAAAGTAATAGCAAAAATATGTACTCACTTTTCTCAGGACTCAATGCAATAATATTTTCAATCATAAACATCATAAAAAATATAGCAAAAATAATATCATGCTTAACCATGTTGGTAGATAACGACGAAAAACTATTGTTAATGACGCCTTGAAGTGAATAAGAAACTGTCAGTAT
>NW_019104161.1:0-128717 GCF_001856785.1 Myzus persicae | reverse complement strand
CGATCAATTTAAACATTTTATTAATGGAGTAATACACCATAAAACACTATATAATTAATTAAAAGTAATAATCAATAGGTGGTATATACTATTAATTGCACTGTCTATTTTTGTAATGATTATCATATTATCATATTATAGTCTGTAATAATTTGGCGGGAATTTAAAATCGACCAATGAGAATTCGTATTTGAACACAGGTGCCGAAACAGACCCCAGAATGCTTATATGCAACCGGGTGCACAGCGCACGAAAAACAAGAACGGTTATGACACGGTTCGCACTGCGTTAGAAACGGACGGGCGGAACACGTGGAATGTGGACGAGAAGGGCTCAAGTCACACAGATTCATCGGACGAGCGACAAAGGTCGCTAAAACGTGACCGCAGACGGGCGGAACACGTGGTGTGTAGACGAGCAGAGCTCAAGTCGCACAAAATCAACGGACGAACGACAAAGGTCGCTAAAACGCTGTCGGATTGCGACACGGACGGTCGAAACAATACGTCGAGTACGGAAAAGAAAACGCCGGAGCTCGGAAGCTGAACATAAAACAAAAATGGCGTATACAAGAAAACGGCGGCGACGCACCGGGTCGTGAGAACGAGAAACAGAACAACACTTTGCCTAGACGGCTGGAAAACGACAAAAACGGCGGTGGCGGGTATCGGCGACCAACGGCTAGACCGCGACAGTACCCGTCCCCTCCTCATAGGACAAAGTTCGGTTTGAGTAGACTTCGTCGGCGGAGCAGCAGGGTGACAACATTACCACTAATTCGGATCGCATGCAGCGCGTCGAATTTAAAATCTGATTGTGTATCCAACAATCAGGTTTTCGAATTTCATCGTTAAGTATTTTTTGAATATAATCAAACGTGTTGGTACTCATTCATGTAAAATTTCTAAATTTACAATCGTCATTTCGAAGTTCATGAATAAAACATTTAATTGTATTATTTTCAGTTCATTTCAAGTTCAAAGGATGAAACCAAAGTTTTTTTTATTTTCTCCCTGTTCAATTTCTCTTAAAAGAAACCATAAATTAGGAATAGCAACGTCCTCCTTGTCGGACGACATTTTGAAGACTACTTGATATACTTTGACTTGACTAACTATGTTTTATCTAGTGTGCGACAACAATGCTTTATTATGAGTATTTATGACTAAAGCAAAATTACTAAATATAACTTACATTTCTTCAGTCAATTTTGCTTTAACAGTGTGCGGTCACCCTTAAATCTTAGAATTCAATTTTTTTTACAAAATTTGATTTTCATATAATATGGCCATAAATTATTCATATAATTTTCTTTACGCACATTAAAATTCGACACAAAAAAGTATGACTGATCTTGTATCAAATTATCACGTTCAAGGTTTTGAAATGTTATGAATTTTAACTAAGAAATAATTTGCCAAGTTTCGGAAAAGATAAATCATAATAATATTGTAAAATCATATTTAAATAATGTATTATTCATCGAACCACTTAGAATCTAAAATTACTTACTAAATAATGTCTAAGATTACTCGTTTAGGTGATTTTAACATTCAATTTTAAAAAACCAAATTATTTTACAAAATATTCACGAGTGAGGTTCAGAAATCACAATAACAGTATATTGTTCATGGTTCAAAAATGAAAGGTTCGTAAAGATTGTAACCAAGTACAGAGAAGTGCATTCAGATTAAGTAACCCCTTAGAACAGTTGATTGTACATTATAATAATATATAGAAATACAATAATTTATACATTTATTTTATTTTTTAATTTTAATTTGGATAGTGCAACGAAACGGTCCCTATAGTGAACGAAATGACCTATGTTGGACGCCAACCATATTAATATACGTATGAACTGAAATACTCGTCCTCGTCAAAGTAGAATTGCAAAACGATTTTGTAAGGTTGGCATTAAATTTGTAAGCATAAGGTAGTCAAAAAAATTAAAAGATAATAGTTTATATAAATTAATTATAATAATATATTATCTAACTATTTTTTTCAATGATAATTATTAAATTATACAGTACTGTTCGACGGCGTGACGGATAGGCAATTTCGGTACATCGACGTGTAGGTGACTTCCGAACGTTTTCTCGCTTTATTTCAAGTTAGTAATATCTTTTCTAACCGATAAAACTCTACCTAAACTGTCACTGCGTCAAACTTAATAATATTTATTTTTTGTGAATATATTTTAATTAAATATAAATTAAATTATTCATTTTTTTCAATTGTAGCAAAATTATACGTATAACGTTACGATTGTTTTTTTTTTTGTAGTTTTCTCTACTATAAATGTAAGAAATCAACAGGAACGCATCTTTTAGTTATTCATTTATAAAAAAATATAATCCATAAGTATACATACAATAAACGCAGTCACTTTATGTGTATGATAAATTAAGTTTCCGAAACGTATTCATTATGAATAACCAGTGAATACCGTATATTTACAAATAATTTATAATTAGCCAAATCTGTCGTCAATGGATTTGAAAAAATATATTGATTTTCTGAAATATAGATACTTTTCGAGTATAATAAATTCAAAAGGTCAAAAAGTTTTGAATTTAATATGACAAAAAGAATAGTACCAAGAGTAATTTATTATTTTAATATGTAAACAAATGTACAAGCATTAACTTTTGGATCATTTTTAGATTTATCATCGTATATAATATGTTCTTATTTTATACACGTTACTGACGTATTATCTTCAATAGAAATAATAGTTGACATATAAAGAGATAAATAATGCACGATAAAAAAAGTTTTATCTTACACTTACACTCATATTATATTTAATTTTTATAAATATTAGTAGGAAATATGAATACGGTCGATAATTTAATGATTGATGACGAGTCAATAGAATCTAAAAAACTGAATATGTATACTGAATAAAGTGTATTGCCACATCATTAGTTTTAAATTGTTTATAGTTTAAGAATGAATCTCAAAACATTTTTTTTTTTTTTTGGAAGAAAATTATTTTTAAACCACTTAAACATCTATTTAGGGATGGTGGCCAAACATTTTGTTTTAACTGCATTTTTTATAAAAAGTTTCTGAGCAATGCGATAGTTGTATTGATTTTAGTATTTTACAACGATATGTGTTTTTTTGTTTGTTGTTTTGTCTGGACACACTTTTTTTAGTAGAAGAAATGATTCAATATTTATCTTTAAAGGTTGTTTATACCTTTTATGGTATAAAAAATCGGATATAGTTTGTACTTTGGGTGGTTGAAAATAAAAGTAAAAAATCTCCAGTACTTTTCAAAATAATCAGGAATTATACAAAAAAAATATGAACATTTGCTAAGATTGTAGTATTGTTATTAAAATAATAATTATTGTTTGGTTCCCTTGGTTTCAAATCTCTAAAACACTACGCCGTCTGCTGATTTGTTAATAGCTTACTATGTAGTGAATTATCTGATCACACTCCAAGCCACCTGTACACATTGGCAAACTGGAAGTTATACACTTATACACATTGCAATATTGACAATTGTTTTTTTTTGTTTCACTTTTTAACGTATCGTACAAATCAATATATTTCCTGTCAATACCTTTATTCTTTAGTACCTCTTACACATTTAATTTTAGTTATTATGCATAATATTAATGTTTTTAGTTTTTAATGGTCAAAAGTAGAGATCAACGTTAGACGAGTATAATCGAAGTTTAGGTATGAATAATATATCAAGCTTACTATAAAAAATACAATAAAATCTCCTTATCACGGAATCGTTAGATACCGACTGATTTTTCCATTATAAATTAGTTTCCTTTATAAGGGGAATAAAATATACCGTGGTATAGTGGTTTTACGGAACTCTTGTTATTTTCCGTTGTAAGGAGATTTCAGTCTTATAGGGGTCCGTTATAAGGAGGTTTAACTGTATAACATTATCTGAACATTGATTTTATGGAACTTTTGTCTGTTATAGTCCAATAAGTTTTTTTTTTAATGATTTAAACAACAATTATTTTTGTATTAAAATAAAAAAAAAAATATATGTTTTTGATTACAATGAAAATACTGGCCTATATAATAATCTAGACTTAATTGAAGCAACGAAATCAATAAATAGATTTTAGTATGGTTATATAATTATAGTCATTACTCATAATACAGTACATCGATAATAGCGTAATAGTTTTCTTATAAAAACTCTAACTTTAACAGCTTTAACCTATCGTCATTTGAATATATCACGTTTATCTCGACAACACTACATTCAAGACTACGCGGAATACCTTACATGTATATTTTATGCGAAATGTCATTTGTGTACACTAACTTTTTAGTTTTCCGAACAATTACGATTGTCCCCGTAAAGTTAATTATTAAGCGTTGGTACACTCAGTGGCAGTTACAAGCGAACTTATCTATAATGCATTTCTCACAAGCCCATCGCATAAATAGGTGAGTGGAATCGATTGTTCGTCTGTTCCATTATATATTATAACCGTTACACGCTGCGAGTTTTTAAGTCAGCGTTACAGTCGTATGCAATAGGAACAAAAAATAATTACGTCTCCCAGTGCAGGAGAATCGGTGTTTGTACTCCTCCTCCGATCTGTCCGTGTAGGATATCTGTTTCAATTTGAATCTAGGTATGGGTACACAATAATGTATACATCGGTTATAGACCCCATGCGTTGCAAAATAACAATAAATAAATATCGTCCGGCAAACTTCCGAGACAGTTAGAATCGATTTGGCAAAAGAATTAATATTTTTTTTTGTTTGACAGTGCTCATCATCGGATGCAATGTCTCAACAATAAAAACAATATCTAAAAAAATCTTCTATTTACATCCAAAGGCAAATAGTGAGTAATATTTCGTGTAAACAATGGTGTATTATATTGTAAACAAGACCATTGCTACATTAGAAAAAAGAGTTTCCGAATTTTAAATTTTGTCAAAACGAGTTCCGTAATTTATATTTCTCAAAAATAGGTCTTGCTGTATCAGACGACCTGCTCATAAATATCAAACAATATGCAAATGTGATGATGAAGTAATGTATATTATGGAAAAACAGACATAATTCACCGAATGCAGAACCTTGACTAAAAGATCATCTGATAAGTTTTATTTTTTTATTTTGGTACATATGAAATATACAATATATATAATTAACCCAATACACAATAAGTTTAATTATGTGAGATAGAGAATAAAGACATTGGGATTACGAGATTAAGGAGTCAACCCATTAGGTGACACTTAGCTGGGGGCTTAATTTAAAATTATGTTGGAGTAGAATACATTTTAGTAAAAAAATCTCCAGGTACTGAAAAAAATAAAGTTTGGATTTATGTATGTAAGCTCGTGAAAATTCATTAAACAATTTATTTGATAAACATAGAACATAATATTATATAATTATACTATAATAATAATTTCCAGCTTATAAAATAAAATCTGTTTTTATAATTGTATTTGTGTACCTACTGTAGCGATTATTAATTAGGCCCATAATTTATTTCCTCTAGTGTAAAAATTAATTGATGAAGTACTAACCTAAATATGTTTATTTTTCAGTTGGTCGAACATACAAAGAATCCAACGTATCACCCAACGTATAGCATTCGGTCAATTCTAAAACGTGAATTGTGAAAAATCATTTATCCGTATACCTACAACTTTAAAGAAAATCTTATCCAAACATGACATTAACAGGAAATAATATAAAAATTAAATAATTAATTCGAAAAAAGTGTGATTTAAAAAATATCCATTTTTAACAAACTGTTAAATGAAAACAGTTGATGACTATACATGCACATAATATAATAAATGCATAAAGCCCGCGTTTAAGTCACTGTCGATTTATCATATAAAGTGTAGGCATACAGTGTGACATTTTTTCATATAAAATTGCATTTTTGGATGCAATAAAATTGAATGAAAACATAATATATGACAAGTTAGACAGTATCTAAATAATAAGTTCTAAAATCTAATTAAAAAAATAGGCTAATCTTTAAACTATTTATCTATACAAAGTAGATTATTCTATATTTCCACACATTTTAAAGTCATTGTATCATACTTGATCAAGTTTAAAATGACCCTTGAGCAACCATCACAGACGTCAGTACGTCACTCAATGAAAGATTGTAGACCATACTATATTATATGCTAAATGTATATGATAGATTTCTACCTAGGATTTTACTCATAACCAGCATTTAGTTGATACAAATCATTAATCAATATCATGTAAATACAATATTATTATCTACACACCTTTCACATAAAGACAACAAACATTATTTTGTTTTCAATTTAAATTATATTAAAAGTAGGAAATTGAAATATCGTAACCAACCATGAACCATTCAATCTAGTTCCAACCACTGCTATAGAAGTTGTAAGACTGATTCCTTGGAGTCTCATAGGACAAATTTCTGAAATAATAAAGAGCGTAGCCTTTCAAGTATACATAATTAATTTTTGATCACTATGAAGTATGAATATTTTCGAAAGAGAGGGATGTCTGCGGCTCGGCTACTATTTTTATCATAAAATTAATTACAATATTTACAGTTGATAATCTTTATTATATATTACCATCTCGTCTAAATATTATTAAATTAAATGTATTATAGTACAATGTAAATCTAATATTCATACCTTTTTAAAACATAGTTTACTTGATAAAAATAATTTTTCTATTCGTCATCACAGAAAATAAAAGTAATAAAAAAATTAGAGGAGTATCAACCATGAACCAATACATAAATCACCCGAATAAAAAAAAATAAATAAATAAACTATATTAAAATATCGTCAGGCCGTAAATTATAAAGATATTTTTTTGATACAACAGAATTCATGCCTATCTCTACAAGTATCATAATCAATTAAATAGGTGAGATGTCTACCGGGAATTTTTTGTTTTTGAACAAAAAACGAATAATGCATTGGTCTGACGAGTGACGAATCATCACTTCGATGTTATATCGATATACCGTAGGTACACTCGATATACGTTCTCGTGTTGAAAAGACCATCGAATCGAAGCAAAACTGCACAATATGATTTAATACCACAGTGATTTTAATTACGTGCATTGTAAATGAAGTATACAGCCATGAATACCGACACAGCGAGCTATTTAGTATTGAGTTCTTAAAGCTGTACGTAAATACAGAACGTTATTTTTTAACGTTTTATTTGAAAAAAAAGCCATTGTCAGATTGGTTGTGGTTAAGATTTAATCAGCGCGTTCTTATAATACTATAAAGCGCTTCCGACACAATAACAACTCTACGCTCCTCAAAAACTCAAAACGTAAATACGTTTTTATTGTTAAGTATTCAAAAGTTTAAAATACATTATAAATTATAAGCGTTTGAAATTGAATAACAATACGTACCTATTCGACGGTACCACAAAATTCTACAATGGAAAAAAAGGGGAGAAATAAACACAGTTTATAATGATGCCAATAATCACGAGTAAAATAATATTAAAGAACAAACTGCACGAGAAAAAAAAGTCAAAGCCAATAACATTATCGTTTTTAGTTTGTTATAAATGTATTATATTATATTTAAACGCTCGTGAAATTACTTATTATTATTGATTGTGCGTCTCGATAGTTTCTATAATGATTAGTAATAATAAAATTAAAAGATGATCGGCTGATGAATTACCCATATGCATACCTATATGAAATAAGGATTCTTTTGATTTATTTATAATCAATTTCAAATGGACCACGGACAGTTATTAAATTATTTTATAATAATTATTATAAAACGTTCTCGTAGTTATTTATGTAATAATGGTATACATTTTTATAGATAACCTTGATTATTATGATACAATTTACTATCATAATAATTGTTTGCTATTATATTTTGAAGTAGCTTAATGGAACGTTTTAGGTAGGTAAGAGTGCAGGAAAAACAATATTTTATATGGATTTTAAACAATGTAAAGAAATGCAGTATTCTAATTTTAACGTTGTAATATTATACTGCTCACAGTTGTGACAAGTATTATAGAAGTGTTTTAATAAAACTAAAACCTTTTCGGTGTATGGACATAATACGGACTCGGTAAGCATACATATATCATATTAGCACTTTAATAAATCACATTAAAAACATTATGTACATTAACACAACTTTAATTAACCAGGCCATGTATATACAGGGTGGTTATACTATTAGTCAACACTCGTTGTCTCAAAAAGTATAAATGTTTTTGGAAATATTATTCTTATATAAATCAAAGTCATCGCTCATAAAGTCAAAACAAAACAACATATTTGAAAAAAATATTTTTACTATTTTTTTTTAAGTTTTACTTTTTTTAAATGACAGTACATTTTTAATTACAGAAGCAGAATTATGTTCCAAAAATTAAAAATCAGAATTTAATTTCGAACTTGCAGCTAATTAAAATTATAACTCAAGTTAGGTTATCGGGAGACTGATAAGTATTTAAAGTAATGATGAGCAACAGTTTACGGGGTACCGTGCGCTTATTATAACACTTCACTTTGTTCGCCTCAATAATTTTAATATTTGTAAGATTTTACATATAGTTAGTTACTCGTTTAAAATTTAATTTTTATGCCAATTAATTCTAAAAAAATTTTCTACTTTGAAATATGATATTGACATAAAACATGTAGGTATATTGGCATACAAAAAAATATAAAACTTGTAAAAATCTATAATAATAAAAATACATTTTGTTCAAAAGTTGTGCTTTACAATATCTTAAAATTATGTAAAAAAAATTTCAAAAATGTCCATAATATTTGAACTAACTAACATTGAAACTAACATTAAGTGATTAACATTTACAATTACACTGTGCATCTTTAAAAACATCAAGTTGAGTAATTAAGTTTTTCATTTTTTTAACTTTTACATCTAAACTTTAAAATAGGTAAGTATTTTAAAATTCTTCTTCTTCTCCCGTGTGTATAATCTTAGAATAGAAATTATTGAGATTTTAAAATTAAAAATTCAAACTAATTATTTAATATGAAAAACAATTGGTTTGGTATTTTCAATATAACCATTTGAAGTAACCAAGGAAGCAGTAATTATTCATTGTTTCGTATTGTGTATCACTGTACCAATCATTCTGTATACCTGACCACAATACTACATATTTCGTTAATTAGTAGTATTGGTAATATATTATATTATAACTATGACTTTATAATTTAATATATTTTTTAAGTAAATACTTATTAGATAGTTAATTATTTTTCAATTAAATATTCAGTAGTCAAACATTAAACATTATATTAGATGAAATGCTGTATATACAGGATTATCTAATAATATGTCTTAAAAGTTAAAACCATGTGACTTAGTGAAAATAGTTGAATGTCGAAACATTCGACCTTCGTTGCAAAACCGATGAAAAATAAAAAAAACACAATGATATGACCGTAATATTAAATAGGTCTGCCATCGTAACCATATAATATTGCAGTTGGTTGACATGAAAAAAAAAACCTTATAATAAATATATTTAACAAGCCAAATCGATAGCAAAAACAATAAGCAAACCCATAAATAATAATTTGAGATTAGAGAAAAGCGACATAGCTGATATGGATTGTCTGAATTAAAACCACCAACGAGGATCGAGTACACTGTTTTATATTCCAATTAATATGTTTATAGTTTTATACAAAGATTTACTATTCAGCCTCTGTGTCTACGTTACATACCTTTGTAACAGAAAGTAACCAACTAAAGTTACTCGAACTACCACCGATCGGTACCTAGGTACGTCTATTTTCGACATATTATATTTCAAAGACACACACTACGTGCATTTTTATGTAAGTCTGCAAAATCAAAGTTGTACTTACGTGTGTTTGAATTTCGTACTGTGAACATTTTGAGATTCGATAATACAAAATCATGTTAGAGCACAATCGTATGAAATTAATATTTTGAAAGTTTTCATCACATATTATGGTTATCAATTTAATATTAAACATACCTATGCTTAACAGTGAAACGTAATATTAAGTATTATTAATAAAAAATCAATATTATAAGTCTCAAAAAGCATATTATAACCTTATAGGGCTGAGTTTAAACAAAATCAATTAGCTTTTAAATATTACCTTTAGCTTCTTTTTATCGATTTGTCTGTAGTCTTCAGAAAATGCCCCCCCCCCCCCCCCCAAAAAAAAAACTACGAAACCATCTAAACGCCAAGATATAATGTACCGTACACAGACATGATACAAGCACACACACACACACACACACACACACATTCCCGTAAGACCAATAGATGCATCGCTCTCCACAAAAAAAACTTAATCGTGCAACCGATGAAAAAGTTTCAAATAAATCTTGGCGACTATGCCCTGGAGACAAACTAGGGTTTCCTTACGGTTACTGCAGTATTTCTCGGGATTCTTAAAATTATTAAAACTTTTGGGAACGCAACATTCACCTCATTCGTTATTTAAAAAAAAACTAAAATAAACTTACATTTGCTTGACCGGGTGAAAAGTCGATTGTTTGTATTCCATCGTTTTAATTTCTTCGGTTATGTTTTTTACCAATCGATATAATAATAATATCATAAGCACCACCTTCACCATTATAGTGCACAGGTCGCAAAATGCGCAAAACAACTTCACTACAACACGAGGAAGGTACCTAGGTACGTATAATATTAGAGTATTTCAAATATGTCTGTTATTTCAGCTCAAGAATTTCTAGGATGCCTTTACAACTATACAGCTGTTGACGTAAATCCGTGGTAATAAATGTTCCGTTCGTCGAAGTTCGTTTTTATAGAAAATTATGTTGTTCTTGTGTTGTTACTTGTCAGAATAGCATACATTCAGTTATGATGGTTGAGTATCGTAAATAGCTAACATCACAATGACAGCACGTGGCACGTACAACACGTTGAATAATAATATGTGCGGATAGTAATATGAAAGGTGGTTGAGTGGATAGGTACTCGAGGAAAAATGAATGTATAGACTAGAATAAATTATATTATACAATATAATATATATTTTATAATTATATAGTTATCTATAAAATAAGAAATAATATTTTTTAAATAATTATCTGTTAGATACAAATCAAACAACCATATTTTATTTGTCGAGAAAATAATAAATAAATAAAAAATAAAACTTTATAAAATATAAAAGTTAAAAGATAAATATTAGATAAAGTAATAATATACATCACAATAAAATAAAAAAATAACTTTTTATAACATTATTTAACATCTCTGCGACTCTTCTCAACTGTAAAACTAATACTTCGCTAAAATCTTAAATTAAATGAATCAATTTTAATCACATTTGACAATATAGAGATAACAAAACAGTTGTTATAGACTAACAAGTACAGTTACTTTAAAGTACATATTATATATTTCTATAAATTATTTTTAATTATTATAATTCTGTTTTTAAATACTAACAATTTAAAAATACAATAATTTTGTTTTTAATGGGTATTAAACATTTACTTGTTGTTTCTATTATTATTATATCTGTGTTTATTATCGCACTATTAATATTGTTGATATCTATATAAAGGATTGATATCACTTCTATATTGATACACTGACAAGACACAAACAAAAAAAAAAAATACATATTTTTAAGTACGATTATAATTTCACAATTATTATCGGTAATTCACATCGAAACATTTTACAGTAAAGTTAAATATTTTGACGAATATTACGACAGATGTGGAAAACGTATACAATTAATTGAGACGGTATTGACAGTTATTTATATTGGCAACAGAGTTACAGTTTTACATCATTTGAATGTATCATTAATGCTAGCGGAAAAAAAGCATATATTTTTTTCATCCACTAATGTAATAGGTATGACGTCCGCATAATTGAAATTCAAATATTTCGAGAAATATAAAGTCAAAGCAAATTCAATAATGAAGTCGGCAAATTATTTGAAGCATTGCAAATCAAACTATCTGCTTTATACACCTTAATCGTAAAACTGTTCTTTTTTATTGACTTATAAAATTATAACAAAATTAGTGTAATACAATTAATTATTTTAATTTTAAAACGGTTTGGCCGAAAAGTAATATGTTAATGTAGGTGGTATAACAATTTTAGAATTTATACTTTTCAATTTTTTATATCATTGAATATATTAACTATAATTATTTATTTATGCTTTGACTAATTATTAATTAAAAATCTTATACACTTACACTTAGGTAAATATATACGTAATATATGTATAAATTGTTAAATACGATTTTCGTTTATGGTAAAAATAGAATATAAGCTATTTTTTAGCTTAGTTTATAAAACGATATCTAACGTGAAACATGTTTATAATAAAAAAATGCAATTATATTGGATAACAAAAGAAAAAATTTGTAATAAAACTACTATACGATGAAATTATTATTTGACTCGATAATTTCATTTACATATTATCATAATAATGTACTAAAATCAAAAATACTGTAATTTTTGATAGTTTTTGAAAAAATAAATAAATACTTTTCAAAAATAATTAATTATAATAATAACGAACGTAAAACATTTTTTTTTTTTTTTAATCATAAAAATATATTATGTTTATAGCTATTTATTGTTCGTCATAAATGCGGAATTATGTAATTAACTATAGGTCAATGTGGACATAGTAAATAAACAATGATCGTATTTTGGTTGATCATAAAAATGAATAGTAGAAAATAAAAAATTGGTAAAAACATCAAACTATCAATCACATTATAATATCATTATTAAACTGTTGTAAACTTTACACTTATATCATGTTATTGTGTAGTTATACTATGACTAATAAATAGGTATTTAGCATAAACAGTATACATAAGCATTGTTCGTGTAATATTATTATTCGGAGAATATCTTAAACCCTACACGACGTTTTTGATAAAACTCGTGATAGTTTGGTTTTTAGGCCCTTTAATTTACTCTACACTGTAATCATATTTAATGGGCTTTTAAGCAGTAGGTCTTGTTTTATTTAGACGGTCAACACGAGAAACACGTGATCGATTCAAAGTTGTGTTTTATTTATTCAGTAATTTTGAATTTGGCGTCTGCATTATTATAACATTTGAGTAGACACTTGAAAGTGTACAAGAACATTTAATGCATATTTTTAAATAATTCTATTTATAAACTACCTTAACTGTAAAAAAAAATGCCATCAAGTACTACAACAATAAAGACAATGAAAATATTTCCATTGTTGTTGTTTCGAAACATTATAAATTGTACTTCGACCAATAAAAGGGTTAAAGCTACATCTACTCTAAAAGCGTTGTATTAATAAATATTGTTTCACTTCGCTGACAATTGATACCGAAAAATAATAGATGATCACAGAGCATGATTTATAAAATAAAATTAACTGTATAGAAAATTATCAATAATATTATGAGCTTCTTCTCTTTAACCTTTAATTTCGTTTCACGAAAATATTTCGTTGATCCCCGTTTTTCTTAAACACTTTGTAAATTCAACTCAGGTTTCTAAGCACTAAAGTATCCACACGAGATAAGTATCACGATATGGATACGAAATAACAATAATAATACAGAAATTGGAATTTACATGTAAATGACGATTCTTCCGACACGAATCCAATCAATCCACAGCAGCAGATGTCTCCATAAAAGTATTTCTAAAATATTTTTCCGATTACTTAATAATAACTAATGCGATATTACGTGTGGACTGAACTGAAAACCAGTGAATCTAAATTCGTTGAATATATTTTGAAGCTGTACGACGTCATATCGAAGAGATTTATTTATTTTTGTTTTCGTTCGTGGTGTCAAATTAAAAAGTATATTTTTTTAATAATATTATTGCGATCGTTCGGCTATTCAACCGTACTATTGATAAAGCAATAATAACACAAAAGGCCTAGGGTTGCCGTTTGAATGAGAACAGGACGTCGCCGGCTAGAACGGTTTTTCAGGAGCGTAACATTTTATTCGTTCAAAATAAAATTAAAAATAAATCGTTTCGAAGAGGAAAAACTAGAGGTAACTATTCTGACGTTGTCTGGACTTTAAACGGGAACGGATTTCACCGGGTAAGAGAACTCATGCAGTGCACACGGCACAGCGGTTTGGACGTGCACAAAACGACATAATTTTTTATCATAATACGTATTATAGTTAGTAGTCTGTAACGACCAGTCTTATCTTCAAAATAGTAATATATTTTACACATTCGGTTGTTTTCCAATCGCCGAAAATTTCCCGTCGCTCGAATTGACACGTGATATGACGTAACACTAAATTAATATAATTTATTTTTTGGCAACTGCGTATGGGGAGGGGTTGAATGGATAGGGGAGCGTATACCACACGTCGATGATGATACTATAATTTGATACATCCGGATATTCCAATATGGAACATATAACGATAATAATAATAATAATAATAATAATATATTATGCAACAATAATCATAAATATTACTCTATAGACTATGTAATCCTTCGACAAACGCACAGTTGACGTCGACGAGTGACTGCAGTGCATCGGCGTATAGTGGTGGGACCAGCTGAGCTGTAGCTCTCGTTTCGATCGTAAAATATTGTTACTAGACTCGAGTCGACGGACAATCGGTGTCGATCGCCATCATCCTCTGCAGTTTATTCCTTTTGGTCTCCACTTCCGATACCTGTATAGTGCAGAAAAACATATAGGGTTAGTTTATGGGTCGTTTATTGGGGCAGGTTATCAGGTGGAGTGAGGCGAAATTTTCAGCAGCCGGTGTCGTTGATATCATATTTTACTTCGTTTCATTATGTTTATTACAATAATCGTATAAAAAATAATGCATTTCATCACATAAAACTAGCACAGGATGTGCGTGTTTTAAGGACATATTTTTTTCCAGAGGCGCCACAATAACTTATTACTAACAAATATATCTACTCGTAGTAGAGTAAGTATTATATTAAACATATCTGCCGTATTCGAGAGCTTATCGTATATAAGCCAATATTGATTTAGAAAATAATATAAAACAAAGTTTAACTTGTGCTCGTTCAGTTATTATTATTTTTTTATTTTATCTGGTAAGACATTATATTATATTATGTGATCAAATATAATAGTTAAACAATTCAAGTAGGTAAATATTAATGTAATACATTTTATACGTATATACACATTTTTTATGTAGAGAAAAAATGTTATCAAAATTTATAGAAAACTAAAAAATTCTAAAATTTAAAATGTCTACAAATATTTTAATATTTGACTAAATATTGTTGTCAATATGAAATTTAATAATGTTTCAAGTTCCACGATAAATATTTTTTGAACAATCACAAAATACGAATAACAAATAGCATTACAGAATAACTCGTTATTATTCAATATCTTCAAAATTCAAACTTGAAACGTTCATACAAAATGGTTGTAATTTTAGGTCAAACTTTAATTAAAAATTATAGTAAGGAAAACTTATGGGGAATATTGTGTTACATTTTCAAGTCTTAGCTAGGTTTCAAAGTTCAACATTTTATGAATTTTTAACTACAAGATAATTAGCAAATTTTCGTGATTTTGACGTATTTCGTGAATATTCTAGCTTTAAGCTCTAATAAATGTAATGTTAATTTTGCGCAGAACTTAATTTTAAATTCCAATTAGAACAACTTATGGCTAATTCTGTTTTAAAATTCCAAGCTTTTTGGCCAAGATGTAAACATTTTTATCAACATTTATGGATAGAAAAAAATTGACAATGTTAAATATCATAATAGTTATAAGTCAAAAAGAGCCAAACTATTTTGAAAATTGCACCATGTCTATGAAACGCTAAAATGAATATTTTTCGCAAATTCATAGTAGTTCTCTACGATTATTCGTTATTGAATTAATCGATTTTGACAAAAACTGGTACTTCGTGAAATATATCATTGCTGTTTTTAAGTAATTATTTTTCAGTTTTTCATGATTATTAAGAAAAGTACTGAACATTTTTCTTTTGACCTTTTGAAAGTGCCAACTTGATCTGATTTTCTACCAAAAGCCACCCTTCAAGTTGATGATCAAAGCATTTTTGGTATCGTAAAAAGTTTCTTCAGACACAAAAAAAATCATACATCATTGTAAAACCAATACATTCATCGCTCTGCTTAGGATCTAAAATATTGCACTCTGCCGTATATTATACATTAAAATATATATGTTAAAACATGTGTATAATGCATCATTTGTCAAGTTGGCAGATATAATGCAAGGGGTGAGAATCCGTCACCTGACATGAGGTCAGCTGTTTAACTAATAAAAAAGATAGGTCACCCTAAATAATTATGATCGACCTTTTAATAATATAAACGCTGTGTTATAATATTATTATTATAGTTATAGTAATGAGAAAACTTTTATTTTATCTACAAACATGGTTTTAATGCTATTCATGTAAAACATAATAATAATATGATCAATACAGACGACCACTTTATATGTAAATATATTTCGTTTTTATCATTTCTGCGATTTCGAGTAAACCAAAATTGGATTTCGTCATTCGCAAACGATATATTCCATCGTTCTAATAAATTATATCATAATAATATCACTACGTTGTATCTATACACACCGTCCTATATGTGTGCAGTACACCAGTGTAGGTACTATGATGGAAGACGTATGACCGTGTTTTTTTTTTGTTATGCAAATCATACACAAGTATAAATTGTCAAATAACACCTGTCGATAAATTATTATTTATACACGATATTGTACATATGGATATAAAACTGCGAGACATTATATATTATTTTTCTCAAGACATTTGCGAGGTAAAACAAAGCAAATATTACACAAAAATTTTTATTCGGCCATAAATCGATAAAAGAGGATCAAATTTGGAGGAAACGTGATGAATCTAAAAATTCGGAAAAATTATGAAGATTTGGAAAAATCCTCTGATACCAGGTAAAAGCCTTGTATAATTATTTTATATGGTTTTTCTTTCGAAGAGGTATCTCAACGAAGTATGGCTATTAACAATATTTATATGCATGTCAAGTAGTAATAATAATTTTTTCAGTAAAAACATGATTTTTTTTTTTATTTGCAATTAAAATTAGACTTTTTCAGTAAACACCTTATATTTATACCGACGGCATCTCGAATAGACAAAACAGCTACATCAACATTTAACACCGAACTTTTGCGAAAAAAAACGTTAATTACTAAACTTACGCAGGACGGCTTAAATAATAGAATACAATTTACCTATTGTGATGTTTATAAATCGAATATAAATATTATCGAGTTGAAAACTATTCAGGGAAGGAAGACTATATTCGACCATTCGCACGTTGTTTTCGAACTTCATCGAAGTATTAGTAAAAAAAAATATTTATTAAAATAGGTGTGATGTTATAAACATTTTTTAAATCATCATTGCTAAATTATATTATGATTTCGTTCCCTCGACATATTCAGTGTTGAACCTTGAAACTTTTCTTTGCGATGTCTTCCGCCAGACTGAGTTGATGGTTGGTTTTTGGACGCAATTTGAAACTGACTACCGATGGGATAATTGCTATGTGATCCATAGAACATCCACGGTTCATGCGTTTCTGATGGGTTACCCTATGGTTACCCTGGATTAGGGAATCGTCCAATATCTGTCCAAATGTATTATTTAGGTGTTTTTCGTTATTCTACTTAGTCCTTGTTTCTTTAACTGCGGATTAAAGGTAATGCTGCTTATCATTATTCTATATTTTTCTTACTGTATATTATGTTCTTTGTTTTTACTTACGTACAATATTATATTTGTTCCAATTTATCGTTTCTCTATCACCTAAAATGTCTACCGTATAATGATTACCCATGGAAGCTTAAACATTTTTTTATCTCTGTACATAGCCATGTATGGGTAAAGATTAACCGTAAACTACTTTTGATATTTCTTTTGTTTGACAACATGTATGGGCATACAGCACCATATTATACCTGTATTAGTGAAACTCAGAAACACACACAGAAATAATATCGAAAGAGAAAAAAAGTTTTTCATTTATACATTTACTATCGATGCTTTATTGTTTACATACATTGTATGTTTTTGTTGTGTGTACATTTAGATGGGGATTGAGATATTTTGTTTAATTGTAAACTCGATTAATTGTTATGAAACTAAACGAAATTCTCTTTTTCCATTTTAGTAATTGATGTCGCTGAGTAGGCTCCATGATATTTTATCATCACAATAGTATAGAAATATAAACATAAAGTAATAATAATTATTATTAACTTATTTTTGTTGGTTTTTACCATAGAAATTGCATTAACAAATAACTTTTAATGAACTTAGTGATAAGATTATAATTTGATATTTAATTTACTGACGTCATAGTGATATCGTCGTCATCATCATCATAACTCTGAAAGAGCCAACGCTTAGTGCCCCCCCCCCCGACGTTTTTGATCCTGGACTCTTTCCTTCCAGTCAATCACTTCTAATCTCCCTGAGTCCTTCAGTGTTCCGCGTTTCTATATTTTCTTTGACCTTTCTCTTGGCCTCCTTTCTGGTTTCCATTCAATAAGTGCCCTAACTTTGTTTGTTAACTTTCTGTGAGTCAAGGGTTCAACTCTACTTATTAGTTATTTGTCCCTCTATAATATGGGTTATATAGGTTGTTATTGCGGGTACTTTCATAATTTATGTTATTTCCATGTTTTTCTTCCTCGTCGGAAATTCAACTCATTATCATACATTGGTATGCACATCATTCTTAAGTGGACAATACACAGATATTTGTTGTCTCCATCTTACTGTAGCGAGCTGTGACTATGTTTAAATTTTATAAATAATCACTCCAGTCACACCATCAAACGGACGTAGTCGGTTTGTTACATTACAAGTGGGTAACATTCCAAATTTACGCTTAGCAGATCACGTTTAGCTCCGTCAGTTTAACTCGATGGTAAGAACATTATTTGTTTTTGTATGCGTGTTTTTTTTACGATGATTACGTTTTTAAGTGATTTATGAGCATTTTGAATTTACACTATGTTATGTATTCAAAATTTGCTAAAAATTGAACTATGGTAAAAAACTAATTTAGAAACATGTTCTACTATCGAGTTTCACAATAGCTCGATTCCCTCTAATTTTTAAACCAACAAAGCTAAATCTGATCTGCTGACCGTAAATTTTCTATGTTACACACTTCTAAGACTGACACAACAAATGGCTGTATTGTCCTCTTAACACCTTGTTTGCAAAGGTCCTTAGTTTATGTTCGATTCGTACTGTCAAGGGCCATACTTGTATCCGTAAATTATTGTCGGTCTTACTATTGCCATGTACAAACGTACTTGTGTATCCCCAGAGAAGAACTTAGACTTAAATGACTTGATTAATACGTAATATACCTTTTCCGCTTAATCAATGTGATTGATTATTTCTATGCCCCAATCATTACTTCATGTAATTGTCACTCGTGCAAATAAGCATTTAAAGGGTTGGATTTTTTTTTTAAATACGTAGTTCTCAGCTAGTAAAATTGTCATCTTAATTTACCACTATTTCTATCACGTTTTCATAATTTATCACTAGCCGTCTTGACCCACTTTTTTTGCTTTGTGTGTAAACGTTGTTGTAGTTTGTAATATAGTTTAGATATCTTCTCCAAGTAGATTTAAATACAGAGTCCCCGTTTCTCAAATCCTAGTACTATCAACCGTGGTCTCGCTATTCTTAACAGTTATTTATTTTGGTAGTACGTAACACTTTTTCTAATGAATGTTTAATTATTATAATAATGGTGAAAATGTATTGTGGTATAATAGGCCAGTCATAATTCTTATACTCCTCCGATACAGTATAATATTGTGCACAATATACTTTTAAGTATTGTTCCATTCATGCACCTTGTTGTGTTTTAAATAATATTTTAGAAATTCAAAATCCATATTATATGGTATATACTAACACGGAGGATATTGTCAAATGTCTTTTTGAAATCCAAAAATACTGGGCAGGCGTTTGATTTGAACTCGTAATTTTAGATTCTGAGCGGGAGTCAATGGGAGATGAATGTATTTGTGTTACAATGATATTTATTTCAGTATTTATGTGTGTGTGTGTGTGTGTGTGTGTGTTTGTGTCTGACGTCACCAAAGTAGCAACAATTCTTCAATTTTTAACTTTGAGGGAGGTTTTTGGTAGCAGATTGTATCTATAGTTGGTACTTTATGAGGTCAAAAGTATGCTCTATTATTTATGAAACAATCGTAAAAACAAAAAAACATTGATCAATGATTATTTTAAGTAACTAAAAATTAAGTAACTGTGGACACTTGAAAATTACACCGATTATTAATTTTATAATTCTATAAGCATATTGAGCATATTATGATTTTTTTAAATGTATTTAATTTTTTTAAGCTATTTATTATAGACATTCAAAATGTTATAAATTCAATTTATGTATAATACATTTTTTCTTAGTAAGCAAAAAACTTTAAAAATTAAATCCGATAATGTTCATAAATTGTTTTTACAAAAATTAAAGTATTTTGAAATGTCACATTTTTTTTATAAACTTTTGCAGTGGTGATGGTAGTGAAAATGTTCCACCCTCTCCCTTGTGAGTAATATTGTTCCGAATTTACCTACGTATCTAATTATATTTAATCAACATGAATGTGGTGAATGATAATTTTCAACTTGGGCTAGTATTAAATATTTTGAAGAATAATTAATTTGAATTCCTTTTATTATTATTTATTAAATATTTTTGTTTTAAAAAAAATCATAATTTATTTTCTCAATTTCTTTGATAAAATATTCACCTTGTGTTTTTACATGGTAATTTAAAACAACTTATAAACGAGTATACGTGTAGTGTTTTTTTAATGAAAATTAGGAAATAGTAGAAAATATTACTTATTAAATTAATTTTATTATGATTAAATTGAGAATGTGCACTGTCTTGTAAACATTTTTTTAAGAATATGTTTTGAAATATATACATCATATAGTTAGGTTATGTATTTTATAATTTATAACAATTTTAAATATCACAAAAGAAGCAATCATTTTTTCTAGTGATTGTTTTAAATCATATAAAGTTAACTTTGTAATAAATAATTCATGATAAATAACAATTTCTATTACAAACCAATTTTAGTTCATATGTTTTTACATAGACAATTAATTTAAAAAGTTGAATTTAGTTAGATTGTGAAGTTTTTATAATATGTTAACAATTAAAATAGCTTACATTTTCTTATTATAAAAATTGTACTGTCTGTAAAAAAAAAATGATTTTTAAACATGCTTAGAATTTTAAGTATTTCACAGTGAAACATGTAGTTTTTAAACAATACTTTTCTACAAAATTAAGAGCAAAGTGTGCATTTAATGTATTTTGAAGTTTTATAATTAATTATTTTTAAAAACTTCCACAGCGCTTAAAAAAAGTTTTTAAAAAAAGATATTTCATAATATATGTGTAAACACATAATGTGAACTTCAGTACTTATGTATACTTATAAACAGCACCATATAATTTAAATTTTTTGTAACTCACATTGTTGTATGACCTTTCGATAGAGGTACTTATTTATAATTCATACGACTTGTTTCTTATAATATTGATGATCAAAGAATAAGAAATCGATTTTATTACATTTCTGTTCCGTCGTTAAAAAAAGTATGTGTTTGAAACAATGATAACGTGTAGTAGGTCTTTTCTGGAATTATGCTTAACCATGAGAATAATATTATGTCGTGCAAACAAATTTGAAACTCCGATATTATACTTGCAGTGTCCTGTTTCTTGGCAAAGCGGTAAGCCATTTGTATAACTACGCATTAATTTGTTTGCATAATTGTTTTAAATAGAGATAAATTCTATTAATAAATCAACAGGGACTGGAACCTTCGTGATTTTGGTTTCAGCATGGTCCTTAGAAAGGACGAAAATTCTGTTCCGGTCATCAAAATTAAAAATATCTGCTGTTTTGATTAATATTATTTATCCTGCACATTTTTGCGGCGCTAGTATACGTTTAGGTATATCGATCAGTTATCACACAGAAACTGTGTGGTGCGTTTGTGTGCTATCATCAATTATTTAGGTATTGTCGGGATCGTTGAATAGAGCACTATATTATTTAGAAAATAAATCGGAATAATCTAAAATAGGTCAATGGAAAAAAAATCCCCCACTCACTTCAACCACCGCACATATTGCTATATGATATTATCTTTAATACTATTCAGACAGTAAACTAATCAATGATCTATTCGACGACCAAGACATATGATATAACGATACTCGACGTAATACTCGATTCACTTAATATGTATATAGGTACATATAAGTATAATAGTGTAATACTATATATAACACGATATATAAATATCGTACTTTATATTAATAATAGGTACAACGCAATATTTATGTAAAAGTTTAATATACATAATATTTATATACATTGTGTGTGTTTTCATATTGTAAGACAGTAATATCCTTTTATATGTTTATTTATAACAAACGGTAAGTAATATGCGCTGTGAGATAGATGATATTATGGTTTTCCAGATATTTGAGTAAATGTACAATGTACCTATACAAGATTATATTTATAATGTATACGTTTGTTATTGTATTGATTCTTTGGGACAAAACCTTTGCCGGTTCCGACCGTAGTCATGGTCCTCGTGTAGTCTATCAAAAATCAAAATTGAATGAACTACCTATTGATAGTCGGAATCAGTATAATATATACATAATATAAGTATGAATTGCAGTCCGTAAGTATATCAAATACAGATACACCATTCTAAGGTAAACGCACTTACATTATATATTTTATTAATATCATTACCCAACCCCTGACTATAGTGCCTGATCGAATGTTATTATGTAAATAGAGTTTTAGTTTTCTTCGGTAATAAAGATGATTATTGTTATCATTCGAATTACGTGGTTCAAAATGTTTTCCAAAAAGAGTAATTTTGAACTAAGTTTTAATATATATAATATGTACTTTTTTCTTTGGACACCGGTCCAACTGGTTTATAAAGCTGCTGGTATATTTTGAATAAAGTAGACACGTCGACATAATTTATGATGAACCCAACTCGTGAGAAATGTATAATAAGTTTTAACGTAAAATAGAACAATAACCATAAAGACATTAAACTCTGACATTTAATTTTACATTTCATAGGCGAGTGAATGCGTGGTATAATTTAAGTTCAACCGTTTTCAGACATAATTATGCATATTATTATGTTTTTTAAATTCTTATTTTTCTAGTTTCATGTACCTATATAAAATATTTTGCACAGCCTCATACAGAATAATAATATTATTAATCATCATGCATTTTTTTCGACCATTGTTGAGAAATATCTATGCTTATTTAATCCCATGAGATTTTTACAAGGGAACGTACATATAGGAATTTTATAAATATTTAAAGTTTGAATGAGGCCGTATACTTCGTATTGGGGCCATATTTAACTTTTTGTTTGCCTGAACCATGTATTTGTATTTAAATACAATTTCAAATTCATATTCTAGAAAGAATTTGTGTACTGTAAAATGTCAGAGGAAAATATTTGAAGTTGTTTTGAATTGAAACTAAACAATTATAATATATTATACATAAAACATACAATCAAAGGTAAATCAAGGCCAGTTTATGGAACGACATGAAATATTTTAAAACCGTTGTAATATTATAACGGATGCGACAAATGTTTCAACTCGTTTTTAAATTATTATGATAAGTAATACTATTGAATAGGTATTACATTTATTTCGATACTGACAATACATGGATGTTTGTTATCAGTAACTTAATTGCTATTGTAGAATATACAATACAGTGCCCATAAGTATTTAAAAGTTGAGTAACTATAGCTATTATTTTGTATAAAGTTATAATTTAATATGATACACGACTTGCTATAATTGTTCTACAGCTATCGATTAATATTATATGTTACAAGAATGTGATCATATAATATGCGGAACGGTAACTCTGTACAATTTTTAAAATAATACTATAAGTCTATAAAATAATATAGAGTTTGTATATCATTATAATCAATCGATTATTTTTACGCAGACATTATTATATTATCAGCTTTTAACTTTCGACATGTGCTATATATTTCGATTAAAATAGATAAAATAAAAATTCGATTATATCATCATTATTTATAAGTAGGGCTCAGATTTAAAGGCAATATAAACAATAAAAAAAGCACTTAAAATGTGAAAAGGGGCAAAAAAACCATTTAATTTATATAAAACAGCAAATGAAAAATAAACTAAACAATTTAATTTTAATTAACTTCAATGGGGCAATTTATAATAGATTTATAGCAAATTTTACTATTTTGCATTAAAAAAAAAGCGGAGAAGATGTAACAAAAAATCATTTGTACCAATATTAATTTATATATTTCAAAATAATTGAAAACCGTCAATAATCTATAATATATACACAAAATCCATATTACTCCTTAATACACAATATGTTTCTGTAAAATTGGTATTCTGTAAGCTGTCGTCTGTCACTAGGGTGTAGCTCAGGCGTTTGCTAATAATATTATACCTGACAAGTACTAACAACATAATATGATGTTATCACACAACAATTCTGACGCTCTATCGTAATCAGATATGTAATACATTTGTTACATAAATTACATTTTGTTATAGATTTACACCGGCTAATACATTAAGATTATACGTTTGGCATTTTGTATGTTGGACGGTGATATACCCATAGTTCTAAATTTAATATCTGGAATGAAATAGGTATCTGGGATTTTGGGGCTTTCGTACGATACGATAAATTGTTTTATCATCCCGTCTTGATGCTAATTTCTTCCACTTCTAGATCGTATGGCACCCCCACCCCCCCCCCCTTGACCCCCGTTGACATTTATTTTTGAACGATAAGAAATTATATAATTTATTACCTGTCAGTGTTGTGTCTGATAAATGTGTGAAATAATAATAATCGTCCCTAAAGTAAAATAATTCTAGATCTACGCCCGTGTATGGGGTGGGGTGAGATACCCGCCGCTTATATCATGTACTCGCAATAATATTGTACCTTAAACATGACGATTCGGTTTTCGTTGTTGTTGTGATGTTTTGGTGTGTTTGGCTCGCTCGACGAACGGTTTTTGTTGACCAGTAATGGATAGTTACTGCTCAACGACGAGTCTGAGCTCTGTCTGCTGCAGTATTGGCAACGGCGCTGGGCCAAACGGAACGTTACGCTCTCGTATCGCGTACACCGCTCTGATCCGTTTATCTGAAAGATAATAGTCATAAAAAAATCAAAAAGGTTAATTTTTTCCCTCGTCATACTAATATATTGTGTCTAAATCATTTTTAGTATGGTTCATTACAATATCATATCGAACGAAAGGGTGTTTCCGTTATCATCAGATATAATACAATATGTAACCGCGATCAATCAGAATAAAACGGTCATTTATTATTTCATAATATTGAACATTGATCCACATTTCCTTCAGCTCCTTAATCCGGGCTTGTTGATTGATACTATTACCGTTGAAAATTGTCTGCCTCGCTTTCTACTCACAGCGTTTTCTAAATGATGATTCATTACGTTAATATGGGATGTAAATCATTTGGATTGAACGGATTACCCTCAAAATCTATAATAGTATTCGGGTCTTCAATTATTATTCTAATAAATATTTTACACTATGTTCTAAGTAAATCACACTCTGAACATTAATCCTCAAAAAAAAAAGTACGTCTATATAAATTACTGTCAACCCTATCAATAAAAATTAAGCTCAGCACGTTATTAGACTATAAAAATTACGAATGATGAACGTTACACAAGCTTGTCATGCCGTTTTTTTATACGTGCTTCCACGGCGATGACATTAGATACATGATACAATATGTCTTATATAATTTGAAAACTGGATTTTTACTGACGTTTTGAGATGAATATAAATTGATTAAGAACTAATTAAATGTTGATACTTTTAATAATTATTATCATTTATATGTTACATTATATATTATGAACCACATTCGGTACCTATACTGCGAAACCTTAATTTACATTATTACATTAAATAAATGTATTTATAGCTTTTAGAAACTAGTACGGGTCATAAAATTGTATACTCTAAGTAATATATTTTATCTCATAATATTAAAAATTACAATTTTAATGTTAGTTCTGAGAAAATAATACAAATTTGTCATACTTAATTTTGTCACAAGAAAAGTTTTTAAATCAAATACTTTTATATCAACGAAAAACGAGTAGCCGCGACCTTTAATAAAATCCATTAAACTGTATGTATCATAAAATATGGGAAAGTTAAAAAAATATAAAATATAAAATATAAATTATGTTTTTAATAAATATAAACTATTTATGGAGTAATCCGCCCTATTATCTCTTTTTTTTTTGCTTTCATTTATAAGTACTAAAAATTATAACTTTTGTTGTAAATTCTATTTTTTCGTTGTATAATACAATATGATTTTATTTCTTATCAATTAAAGTAAATTTGTATATTTTAAATTCAAATATTTATTACAACAATAAATAACATATTACCTGAATAAAAAATTGATTAATAAATATTTTATTTTATTTTGCAGTATAAAGCGCATAATAGACATAATTATAAGAACTCATACATATATAGATATGGCTGAACTGATGAGAATACAATGTAGGAAATTATAAAAAAATCATATTATGGAAATTAATATAGTATTATAAAAACAATTGGTAGCTATTGTTTAACTGTATGACGCTAACTATTAAACCTTATTCATGCCTACCCTTAATTACTACAGCATTTGAGCACCTTCATAATGTTGTGGAATATTTGAATGCACATATATGCCTTCAATACAAATATAATTAAAATTAATATTAACTTATATGATGTATTTGTATTTTGTATTAATAAAAAAAAAGTTCAAGGTGGATAAAATCGTTTTCCCAGTTTCGCATTGTTTAATTTATTTTTTCAAACGATGACAATTTAATCCTTTAAAAGCCTCATAGGTACCTACAATTATCTAAATAATAAAAAAGCAAAATGTAATTACTTCTTTTGCCGTATCAGTTCCCTGTACTGTTTCATACGTACGCTCTTGAGTGTTTAAGGAAAAATAAAGCCAGGGAAAACAGAATTATCATGTCAGCTTTTAATTTATGTAATAGCAGTGATCTCCTCGTCTAGATTTATTTGAAGAAGGATAATCTGTACAATAAAGTGAAGTCATGATTTTAGGCCAGGCAGCTGTTGAAAGACTGAACGTTTTGTACATATATAATATACAAAATATCGTAATTACCGTTTTTTTTTTTTTTTATAATATCCAAAAGGACTTGGCAGACCTTTTTGTCGTTTTAGAATTTAACAATAATATAATATCATGTCCTAGGGTTGAAAAATCTAATTGATTCGACAACACTGTAGATAGATCTACACCACGCCCATCTATTTCAAAAGCTGCAGTAGAGCTATAAATTTCATATACGAAAATTGTCTCATAAAAGTTGTATATTTTTAGTTTAAATGTACCGAGAACAAAATACAAAATAAATAAACATGGCACAGTTATACCTAGTGGTTTTTAGAGATCAGATTTTGAACGTGAATACAATTGTAAGACATTTCTCGTGACATTCTCGACGGTGATTAAAATAACAAATGAGACATTCAAAGCAGCTGATATATTATATAATATGTTACGTCGAATATAGTTCTATTAATTTAAGGAAGCAAAATATATTTCGGGAATGCTTAAAAACAATAAAAACCAAAATAAAATGATTATATGTCACAGGTCCATATGTACCATTGTAGTACCTATTTACGACGTATACAAGTATATTCGTAAATATGTTTGTATAGTTAGTACAACAAAGGATAGGTAGTGGTATTAAATTTAAATCTCCATAATAAATTAATATCTGCATTAATTATTATTATATTTTATTAAATCATAATGTATTCGGAAGTGAATACACATAAATGCATCGTATTGCATAATACATACCGTATTATGAGCATAGATATAATATAGAAACATGTAATAGGCAAATTTCAAATTTAATATCTTTATTTTTCCTTTGACGTTGATTACATACTATATATAGGTACCGTTAATCCTGTGGGTATTACATGCTAATCGGGTACACACACTGTAGTGGCGTTTTAATATAATTATTCCCAGATACTTGATCGAAATCTGTTAACAAATGTTTGCACACTGTGTGATACTCGTTAAATGTATACCACCGACGGGCAATGAAGCTTTCCGCGCAACTGAAAACATTTAATGGAGCAGTAAGTTGCCGGTGAACAATAAACGAAAGGTATTACTTTGTCGTTTCGATCGCAAATAGAAATAATTAAAAAAGTTTTAAAAAGACAATAATAATATATAGGTGCATATATGGCCCGGCCATAAATTTATATATATTTCACTCGCAATACAATATGGTCGACGGAGCTTATTTACTGTTAAACCTATTAAACAGACTTCTGATGAATTCGTTTCACTTCTAAATAATTATACCAATATGGCTTAAACTCAATTTTGCTAATGAAATCATTGATATACATCATGCAATTTAGATTCATTGATCATGGTCATTGCATAAGAGTTTCGAACTTTATATATCAAAAATAAAATATGTATTTTGACGACTAAAGGTTTCGTAACTATTTCAGTAGACAAACACCATTAATTATTGCAATGACATGTTTATAAATTGATTAAATAAACTTACATATTTTAAGTTATGTAATAAATTAATATGGACCCTTTATATGTTTTATGGTTTTATTTTCTACATAAAACTTAGTTAAAAAATTAAAACCTTAGAAACTTGATTAAAAAAAAACATTAACATTTTGATTAGTATTTGTAAGTTAGAATTCAATAAGAACCTCAAGTAATGAACGTTTTACGGTATTCAATTATTCCATAAATATCAAAAATCAGAATAAATACCTACCTAAAAATTGTGAAGTGTACCTGTACTTAAAAACTACACATACGTATAAAGTATGAAAGCAACTCTTTGTCACGTTAACAAAATGACACGAAATGACTTTCTTAGCAATTATAAAAAATGAGAAAGAGGTTGCTTTATAAAACACTTTAATGTTCCATCCAAATGCTAGAGACAATAAGTACCTATATCGAATACATATTTTATATCAAAATACGTATATATAATTTTTAATAAAGAAAACGAATTATAGTATTATAAATAAAGACGAATAATGTGTCGCATATTATAACAGGTTATGAAATGTAGTGATTGCAATATATGTAGTAGCGCACTGTGAAATAATTACACAATATTGTTTTGTATGTACAACCATTGTTAATAATTTGAAATTGAATAACTGGTAAAACTCAGATTAATTTGAATATGAATTTATGTGCATTAAAATCATTAAAAAATCATCAGTTTAACAATTGAAACCCCTTAGACCGTATGAAAAAACTCATTGTATTAGAATACACAATCTTGAAGTGTATTTAAAATGCCTATTAAAAAGTCACAATTTGCAGAATAAACTCGCAGCATTATTAATGGATAAAAGCCTGGTGGTGAGCGGGTGTGTTCGTGGCGAATCCCTTTGGGTATGTGGTGTTCGGTTAATCCAAACACACTTCGTTAAATCGAAATCATTGAGGGATTATGTGGTGGACTCATGGCCAAGGCTGTGCCGGCGACTTACCGGATTGTACGTGGCGACAAAGTCGGCGGGCGGCGGCGTGACCGAGTCGAACGAGTGTTGGCACTCGACTGACGACATGCGGAAACTGTGCACCGACACGCTGTCGGCCTGGTGGGCCGTCATGAGCCGATGCTGCTGGTGGCCGGTAGCCGCCTTGGCCGCGGCCGACTCGCGTAACCGCTTGCGGCTGCACACCACGCGCAGCATCTCCTTGCGGAACGCGTCGTTCCGGAACACGTACACGAGCGGGTTGAGCGTGGCCGCGGACAGGGCGCACGTGTACACCACCTCGTCCGGCAGTTGGACAATGGACACGTGCAAGAACAGTGGCGTCCAGCTGAACAGGAACGTGGACAGCACCATCATGGACGTTTTCATGGCCCGGCTTTCCTCCCGGAACAACAGCGCCGAGAAAATGGCGTTCGAGTTGCGCCGCGACAGGTCCGGTTCCGTGCACACGCTGTGCTTGCGCGTCCTCAGACTGTTCCTGAAGCACACAGACATGCGCAGTTAGGACTTGTTCAAGTACTGTTACTTTTAATAATACAAATTATAATTTATCATATTATTAAAGTGGAAGGGCAGCACATAGTTATGTCCGGCGCGCTCTAATAATATCGAGAAAATAATGTTGTCTTAGGTAAAAAAAAAATGTCCTAAGCTGCGTCGAATTGTCAAATTTCAATAATTTTTTTCATTTGAACTTGTATGATATTACATTGAACTAGGGAACTCTCCCCTCTCCCTCTCTCCACAATTGCAACCACCACCCACCCCGGGGTGACCAGGTAAAGACCTGACCGACATAATAATCTCAACATTTAATATCTCAAATTTAAAATAATTATAAATGTATACATCTGTTATAATTATTATCTCTATCAAGATTTAATAATCTTTCCTCTTCTAATATTATTACTTTACGTTTTCATAGTACCTACCTATGCACTAATGTTTTCTAAGTATACTTTCTACATTTGGGTAGTATTTTTTTTCGTCTAATATCTTTGGTTCTCACTTTTTATCCGTAATTTTAAAAGTTGTGCACGACCATACATACAAATATGTTGAAGAAAAATGTTATGAGAGGATGTTATCATTATCAATACGGTTTAAAGTATATTGAAGATATAAACATAGGAAATTGTTTTATATTGTTGAAAGATACTTTAATATTGCTATTTAATTACAATTTTTGTGATTTAAAAAAAAATATTGTTTTCATGCAGTTTGAACTGTTCACGTAGAAACACTACATATTTTTTAATTAAGTACCTACCTACAGCAAAAGGTTTTCTTATTTTTAAATTTACTCTTGAAGAAAAGAATATGATGTATAATAAAACCAACAAAGTACATATGCCTACGTGATACTGCACGACTTTGGCAGTTTGTCTCGTTATTCGAAACCAATCAACAGTAAGTGGTCACATATAATAAAATAATATACCTGTGTGAAATGTCCAATCTACAGCCGCAGTCACCGCAAGATACGTTTTAAGCCTTTTTTTTTTATAACCACAAACGGCGTTAACTGAAATATAAAAAAATAAAAGTGCGCACGTTGTCGAAAAGTCTGCAATGTTTCCGCTGAAACTGAAAATCGTGCGGCGCTCTAGTTTAAAAGCGCGAACATCGCGATCGATGGCTCATATTATACTCGAGCGAGTGCTCAGAGGCGGTCGAGCCCAAAACGGCCATAAGTACAATAAAATATGGGTACCACAGACTTTTAACGAAATTAGGCTTGAACAAAGTGGGGCTCACACGTGTGTCGTCAAAGTCTTAGCCCAGTACTATGCGCTTAAGACAGGAAATCTCAAAAATCTCATTGGATTCGATTATTACAGACCCGCTTGAAGATGAGAAGTGGCCAAGAACCCACCCATTTTCCACCCTACTCTCGTCGTATAATCTTATAGAACATTTTTAATTTTATACACATATTGATGTTGTTGTCGACACGTCGCAAGAGGGTACGACGACCTAGATACTTTAAGCGGCTAACTCGATAATCGTTTAAGACATAATATTCTATCAAAAACACATATTTTGTAAACACATTAAAATAATATTACGGTGGCAAAAAGTTTGTACGTACTTCCGTGCACCCTCGGAACTGCAAACACGAGGAGGCTGTGGGTAGGCACTTGTATAAGTAGGAATAATACCTCACGCGAGTTTGTTTCAATATAATATAATTGGGTATAAAAAGGTTAACAAGGGAAAACGGATGGCCTAAGCGCTGGGCATATATGGCTTGCTATTTTACTGTCGTTAAACAAGTGCCGAAGCTCCGACGCATATGATTCATTCGAAACGTATTACGCGTACAATATATACGTACCCATAGAATATTACGGTCTCTAACTTACACTACATAAACATATAATACATCAGTACGATAGTAGGGTATTATATATTATAATGTTATGATATTGTTATAATACGCTCTAAAGCGATTAAAAATTATAAGAGTAAAATGTATTATTATAACATAAATATTGTTATTATTAAAATATAATTTAAAGTGTAGCGGTAGAGTAAGTATCCCGGATGAATGATTGCGGCCCAATTCAAATAACCCTATTGCTTGTCCCTAATATAATGATCCCGAAAATATGACTTACCACAAGTTGGTTCGCAAATTAATAATGTCTATAGTTAAAAATTGTTGTACAATATCATTGCACAAAGGATCAAGTTTGAATTACTATAACCAATCTTAGAAAATAACAAACGCGTTAGTCATTAATACTAATATACAGTTAGCTCTGAATTCGTAATAGTAAACTGGAAGTATAAATACAAAATACTCGGTGATTTTCGAAAGTTTGAAAATGCATTTTTTATGAGACAAAATAATAATATAATTATAAGTTTCTTTGGTATATATTTACCTAGGTAGTCAAATAATTAGCAAAATACATAGATTGCATACAGTAAATAAATAAATAATTTTTCAAATTCCTATTTGGTGACTGGTTGAAAATAAGTACTCACATGATACTCATCGTTGAAAGTAGTTGATACTCGTCGCTACTAACAGCCTATAAACAAAAAAATAGTTCAAGAAAATACCTACAAATCTTAGAAACATAGATGGAACATATGTGATACACCTTTTAGTGAAACAACACTTTTGTTTTTAATTACATTTTTAACGGATAGTTCGAATTTTGAACTAAACTGGATATTAGCTAGCGTATTGCACCTAGGTGTTTAATTTGGTTCTAAGATCTGAATATAAGAAAAAATTATAGTTTTATTTTTGAGACTTAAGTACTTGCTCAAAATGTTCATCTTCGGAGGGTACTTGTAGGGTGACACGCACTTGTAAATATACCATATAAATATGTGATAACACACGTAGTATAAATAGCCGACTTCTCTGCAGAGACGTGTTCAGGAATTTTTCTCGCTAATTTTCCACGCCACCCCGAATATTATTTATGTACTTTTTTTGTTTTTTTCTTTTTCGTTCAGAACAATCGCACAAAATTCGCTGCTGCTGCAGCTGCAGGCGTACACCCGTAGCAATTCCTTCGCAGGGTATACATGTACCTAGGTACATAGCACGATAACATTAATATATTCATATTAACATCAGCGTTGTTCGCTCGACACGTTATTGTGGAATACAGCTTAAAATTTCCAAATACGTTTTACATATTAACGTTATTATAATATCATATTTTATAGGTAGGTAGGTACTAGTATATGCGATGGAAAAAAATATGTCCAACGTTTCCCCTCTTGCCTCACACACACGTCATACAGTACTCCGTAATAATATGGCGTAGGTATATGCAGCCAGGTACGTAATATAATATATTATATAATGGAGAATGATGTAGAGTAATGTATATAAAATGAATTATGATGTGTACATGGTGTGCGTGGCTTATTACTATTGTACATGATATATATTATATACGCTTTCTAAAAACGCGACGAAATATTTATAGGACGGGAAGGTCCGTTTTTCTGTTCATAATTTTTTTCTCACATCGCTGCAACAGCAGTATGGGTGGGTTAGGTTATTTAGGTATGTTACTTGTACTCGCTTCGACTACACACGTCATTGTATCCGGATGTTTTATTGCCGTTTCCGGCCTTGTACAGTTATACACACACTGCGTAGCAAGTATATTATTAAATGGGTATGTAGTGTGATTTTTTTTCCATCACCAAACAATCGCTGTAACGTTAAATGTACCTATTTAAAAGACATCATTTTTTGAAAAAATTCCTTTTTTTACATTGTTTAAAATCGTTACACCACATTAATATTTCTGAAAAATAATAGTATTTTTATTATTTCTTTCAAAGTTTATAATTAGTTGTAACAGTGAGCATAAATTGACGACAAACATATTCTTACTCTAAGCAGAATATTTCGTACACGACAATTTATAAGAGACAAATATTGAACCAGTAGCTTATAATTAAACATGACTTACAACTTTATATTCGTGGGTCAGAATGTATAAATATTGAAAGTTCAGACGAGCTGAGTAGTTCACCGACATTTTGCTGCGGGCATCTATACCCATAGTGTTATAAGAATGTGAGAAAAATTATTGATTTTCATAACTTTGAAACTTTCTCATCAACAAAATGCTCAAAAAAAAGTTTTCGAAATAATTAAAATAATCAGCCGGTACGTGCTATGATATCATAATAATATATTACCGTGTGTATTATAGCACACACTCTTGGTATTAAAAATGTTTAGAACGCGATTCCCGAGTAAAGTCTCCACCTACCTTCATATCTAATATTAGCGTCATTTTTATGTTTTCCAAGGACCTGATGGTCTTCACACGTGTCCGGTCATTTATTTGCATGAATTATGTAGGTACATGGTTTATATTTATAGCCTGCGACGATGTAAAAACGCGAGTGCTATGTACATTATAATAATATATTAAATAATAATAATGTACACGAGTGCGGGCGAATAAACGTTTCGACTAAACCAATGCCGAGCGTACAATATATTATGTATATACTATTTAATCGTATTAAAATGTAAACCGAGTCGCGCGAGCGTATTTCTTCGGAAAACATAAAAAAATAAAAATAATAATCTGCCCTCGACTCGACCGACGCCCATGACGTACTAACACACACACACATATATATATACATATATATTTACACGAGATCTCCATTCGGGTTGATTAACGAATAAACGACGAATGTTAATAATAATTTGAATAAGGTTTTATTTGTTTATCGTCGTTAAACATTTCAGACCGCGTTTATACACACTGCAAAGCAAACCCATAGCGAAAGAAGTCTATACATATACATCGGCATTAAGTATTTTTCTTAATTCGATTCGATTAAACTTAATCCTAAAACCACGCGCGATACAAATTTCTACTTTTCATTTGCGTAAAAAGCTAATGGAGTTTTTTTATTTTTCACTAAACTTTATTGTGTTAGATAACGTCATGAGTAGCTAATGTCTTGGAAAATTTCTTTTTTTTTAATTACCGAACATTTAACACTTTTGTGGAAGTTAATTTATATACTAACTAAGCTATATACTCCATAAAACCGTCATTTGACATTTCCGTGTTAAAGTATATAGGTGAGCATTAGGAAGAACGTTTTTCAGTCTTTTTTTTCATTCAGAAACACTTAATATTTTTAAAACTTTTTAACTTCTTATAAACTCTATTTTATGTAGGTATACATAAGAAAGTATATATGTGTTAGTATTCACATTTTTCCAATTTTCTATTATTTATTTTAAAATAAATTAACAACAACTGCATGCCTTGTAACATTATTATGACCCAACATTATATCATCACCTAGTACAATTTGTAAAAGTGTAAACTGTAAAGTAACTTACTTAAATAAAAACTCAAATATATAGTTTATGTGTTATTGAAATCAATAATTCAACCATACATAATGTATAGTAAAGGTGAAACAAAAAACAAAATTAGTACTATAATATTAGTAGAAATGATGATAAATAATTAATTAATTAATGAATTAATGATATAAATTACAATTTTAGAAAGATTTAAGATTGATGATGAGCTCATAATCAATTTTTTTGCAATGACCGCATTGGTATAAAAAAAAATTTTAACTGTTGTTGTTATTGGCATTTATATTTAAATTATTATGTCAGTAATAATTGTCAAAACTTGTATTGCACATAATTCTAGAAAGCTTTTTACAACACAAAATTATAGTTCATAGTGTTGTAAGTAGTAACGTGTTATTTCCCGGAAAACTTAAGAAATAAATGTAGGTACTAAATTTAATTCCTGTATCTATAAGACTGTTGTTTGTCAAAGCACAAATTACACGAACTAATGTATTTAAAAAAAAATGGATTTCAATTCAAATTTAACGTTCCATTAACGATTAACAATCCATTTCAATATATAACCTAGAAGCACCACTTAAGTTAAGTATAATATTTTACGATAAGTTTTAAACATTGTGTTACTAAATAATTAAATTTATAATAGACAATACATTTATTAAACTTTTCTCATATTACACACAAGTGCGTATTATTTTATATAACGTTTTTTTACGTCCCTCGCATTAATATTATTATGAAAACTCTTATTTTAGACACCATAAAAGTGTAAAAATATTATTTTTTTCAAATTATTAATTCCATAAGAAGCTTTTAAGGTTTTTCGTTTTAAGTATTTAAGTACCTTCATATTAAATGCAAGTTAACGTCAATTAAGATTCTACCAGGGATATGTATACAACGATACTATGATATATTATTTTCCATTTCTAGTGAATGTGTTATACAATTTCACTCATTTGACTAAGTTACGTTTTATAAATACGTATAACATTTAATACCTATACATACACCTAATACACCGACATAGTAATTGATAGAACGAACATTCCTGTAGAAAAATATAATTTTATATCACTCTAGTTTTTGAGCATTCATTGAGGATGCATATTCATGAAGTTCCGTTATTGTTTATATCCTTGGAGCTGATCTACGGGGAATACAATAAAATCGTTCAAACCTAAAATTTGATTAAAACTAAGATATATATATATTAGCCGGTAAAAAGTAGAATTTAAGCCTGCATATACGAGCACTTCCTCAGGAAGTAGGTACTTACCGCCTATTGGGATTTATTATGCGTGAAGACGATAATAACATGCCGAAGTCTAGGTTAGGTTAAGTTTATCTCAAAATCTGTTCTCAGAGAGAAAAAACAAATTTTGCTAAAAAATCGATATACACACATACGATAAGTTCAAGATATATAGGGTGATTCACCAAGCATGCTCACATCCCATTTTTTCTTCAACAATGTAGTTTTTCAAAAACTGATTTTTTAAACTTTTTAATCTTCTACTTTGAGACCATATTTTTGAATTCTTGAGATTTTCTGTACTACTTAAGAAGTGTCTTGTAGAGATACAAACTTCTGTTTTTCAAATGAGAACACCCCTATTCAACTATAAATTATACAGTTGATAATTTTTCTGACATTTTTGAAGTATCAAAGAAAAAATTAGTACGAGTAGTTTTTGGCTTATTTAATTTTGAGTTCTAAAGATAAAAGATCCATAGTAATGAGTTTATAAGATATATTGCTATGGTTATTTGAAAATTGTAGTTATAATAATAATTAATAATATGGAAAAATGGCCAAAACATAAAAAATACTAGAAACAATTTTACGTTTATTATATTTATGTAAAACCAGTTGTAAGAACTATTATTCTTTATTCAAAAAATTTAATATTTGAAAAACTAATTATTCGAATTTTGAATGTGGTACATCGAAATTTTCAAAAAAACTATCCACTTATTAATTTTCAGTAAGAGAGGGGGATTTTCATTTGAAAAACGCAAAAGTTTGTATCACCATAGGACACAGGACACTACTTAAGTGGTACGAACAAATTCAAAAATTTTAAAATATGGTCTTTGAGTATGTTTAAAAATTTCAAACATCCGAATTCAAATAAATTCATTGTCAAAGGAAAAAACGAGAGGTGAACATGCTTGGCGAATCACCCTGCATAAGACATTTATAGGAAAATTCAAAACTTAAACTAGTTTTGTACATTTATGGTGAAAATTACCTATCCCTTAGAAACAACTACGTGTGTCGGCGTGATGCCACGTATCGATTTTCAAATCACGGGTTTTCTCGTACGAGGTCGAACGAGGAAAACTATGGACTTACGGATAGTTTTCGGTTGAACGATCACCAGGGATTTTTTAATAAAACGCGTATTTTGCGATTCCGCTGTAAAATTGATATATTTTAAGAAACATCAGAGTTTAACACGTACAATATATTATATAGTACAAATCACGTAAGACATATCATTCCTAGAAAGTATCATCCGCGGATGGTCTCGAGATAAACCGAGAGCTTACACGGGCGAAAAGAGCAACACAATAATGCATAATATAGTATCATATAACAATACAGGGATCTAGGTACTCTATGTTTTGCTGTTTTAAACAATTTATTGCGCGATAGTGCCTACTATTTATACGAGTGGGTACGATCAATAAATCATAACAAAACCAAATGAATCCATAGAGGCACCTCCACCACGTCCAAACGCAATCGTGCTTCTCACATGGCTGATATTATAATATTATTATTGTACTCTAATTTCGCTTCTTTTTTTCTGCACCCCACCACCTGCAATGGCCGTTCAAATAAACCCCTCCTGCACCAGTGCGGAGATGCGTCCCGAAATATATTACTACGACCGAACCTAGTTTTATCTCCGGTATCTACCCGGCTTGGTATTTGTGTAAGCCCGACATCGTCCAGATAATGCTTCCGTCGTCGTCCTCGACCGCAAAACCGCGATAGGTACACCACACCGTCGTATAATAATAATAATAATTTAACACATTATGATATTATTACAATGAAGGTGCATAATAATAATAATAATAATATGATGTGTGTGTACACGACCAACCGTAGTATAGTGTTGTATACAACACTTCATACACACAATTATTATTCGTACACGCGGACAACATCAGTAATAATAACATCGCAACAACAATTCATCACTGTACAATAATATCTATATATATTATATTATATATGTTGGACCATATGCGTTATAATATTATTATGTTACCTATTTAATATATACGACCTGCTATTGTCTATGATGAATGCGTGCGTTCGATCAATGCGTTAAGGGAGCATACGATCCTAACATGTTTGCACACCGTAAGGCTAGAAATCGGAATTAATAATAATATTATATTTAGGCAGGCACTTCGTTGAAACTGACGTTTTCCATTTTACTCGTTCGTGTCCAATAATGTTTAATATTATCCGTTCATAAACTCCTGAACAAATCGGCACAGACACCTGCATGGCTGGCGAACCTATGCGTAATTTATTAATAAGTATGGACATGTCAAAATATTGCCAAGCGTATAGGTGGGTATTGTTAAATTATAATTATATATTATACAGTGTGCATCACAGTGTTCGCTTTTGTACGATATTGTACCCAAAGCTTGTATAATAAGAAATATGAAATTAAAATTTTTATAATATATGTAACGACTTAAAGACTTAAAAATCTATTTTTCGAATACTACAGTCTATATTATATTATTTCTCTAATAGTTCCATCGGTGAACTGCGATTTCTATAAAATGGATAAAATAAAGTGCCAGCTTTAATTAATCTTAATTTTTCTAAAGTGGTTGGAAGTTCCTGGGTTAAAGTGAGGGGGGCTAAGGTGAAGTCCCCCCCCCCTCAAGTAAAAAATTTGTTTTCTGGGAAATCAAAACCATGCAAATTTTAAAAACTCCATACCAAATAAATAGCAATTTTTCTAAAGTGGTTTGAAGTTCCTAGGTTAAAGTGGGTTGGCCAATTACACGCTTGTTTACATATTATGTTTAATTTTCCATCACGATGTAGAGGAGATAATATAAAAAATATAGATCATTTTTATAATGTAAGCAATATTTCTACAAGATTATCCACTAAACATGACAAAGTAGAAATTTTAAAACTAGAAATAAAGTGTTCATTTTCAAAAATCAACATGTATTGAGGTCTTTTCTAGTATACCTATAATACTATAGGATAAATAATGCCCAATTAGTTTAAATTATATATACAGGCGATATTGATACAATAATTCCGCCAGACGCGCCAGCGCGTTTAATTTATGTGGGATAATTGTTTTGAAATTATTCAGATTTTACTCTACCAATATTTTACCAAAAAGTCCAAATGATGAACACTATCGTTTTCGTTGTTAAAAATTAAGATTTATGTTTGGACTGTTTTATTTTTAACGAGTGAAATCATTCCGGTTGAGTATAATACGTGTTAGTGTTAGATTCACCGTTTATAAGTTGAAAACTTCAAACAAACGATGTTGTTGTTGTATATATTACTTGTTATATAGAGTTACATAATAAAACGAAGTAATTGGATATTATTTTCGTATAAAAATATTATGAAGACATGAATGTAGAAATAATATGATACTGATTCGGTTTGTATATGCAAATATAATGTCTAGTATTAGTAATTTTGTTTTATACAATATATTTATAAAATAGGTAGGGGAATGTGGGACAAGATGAGATACTTAATGTTACATAACTCCAAGAACTATTTTTTAATAAAACTTTTTATTTATACATTAAATATAAGTTAAATCTCCTAAGTTTTCAATTTTTTCACATTCTAGAATTTAAATTGTATTATAGTAGGTAATAAAAAAAATGTAATCTGTTCCAACTTACCCAAACTATATTTGATAAAATGGGGTTGCAGACAGATTTATAACTGCACATTTTTCTAATACCCGAATATACTATTTTTAAATTACCCATTCAAAAACCACATTAATATAAAACAAATATTCATTTGAACAAAACATTTTTACTTAGTTAGAATTTCAAAAATAATACAAATATCTAATTAAAATATTCTCCAAATAGTGTAGACATTTTCACTGAATAATTCCACGAGAAAGGAAATAATAGTAAAACATTGAGATATTAGATAATATATTAACTGATGTAACTCATAATATATATCACTAATTTCTTATTTCTTATCATGATAATAATAAGTGTTCTAAAAACACTTTGCAAAAATAATACGAATTCAGTTGTCCCATTGTACCTCTTCTATTCATCTTGTCTCATATTCTCCTCTATGCACACAAATACTGCAAACTAACATAACAAAAAATAATTTCAATTCAATTTTACCAAAACACTTAATTAATATCGCATAATAAAACTTTCTAGTTTGTATTCAATTATGATTTAAGAAATTAAATTAAATAGGTACCTTTTGTAAAATAATAGTTTAATAAAATAAAATGATAATAAAACACATAATGGCTGTTATTAAAGTCCCTACTAAAAAAGTAATAATAATATTATAATGCCATCATCTCTTGATAATGATATGTTTTTTTTTAATATAAACCAATTTAAAAAAAAATTCTCATATTTTTCAATGCAGTATGTTTTGATGTCATAAACAAATATGTGACATTACTATTATCATAGACGTACTTGATATGAAAAAAATGTAATATAATAATTATTATCATCACGTACCTACGCTTCATGATATGCACATAATAGTAATATAGTTTTACAAGATTTGAACACTACCGAACAAACGATTGTTTTTTATTCGCTTCAATTCGGTCTGCGCATGGTAAGAAAAAAAAGAGTCGCATAAAATATACTTTTGCCGCATGCATTGCCTGGATAAAAGGATAATGGTATTCATCTGTCGGATGTCGCATGTATGTGTACACATTTTTTTTTTTGGCGAGCATAAATCGTCGGGACCGCTTGTTGTTACAGCGAATTCGAGCATTTAGAAGCGGTTTTCAGACACAGGATTCGAACAGGATCCGCTGCGCATAATAGTCCGTCGGCTTTTAAACCTCACTCACAGTAAATGTGTGTGTGCGTGTGTGTGTGTGAATAGTAACATTTATATATATATATTTATGGAGACCGTCTGGGGCTCTGGGCAACTGAACCGGACAACTAGGTTTCGAGGTGTAAGCGTATATACATATACCTATAGATACCGTATTATATACAAACCTATGTACCTATATATATATTATTATATTTTTTATTCAAACTAATACTTTTTCTTGTCGTTTACAGACAAAGTGAGCAAATACAATAATAATACGTATATTTCATCGTGTACCGTCTTTTGTCGTCCGAACGTGAAAATCATACATTTATTATATATTTTTTTTACTTTACTTTATACGCCAGTGTGATGTACGTTCCGAGACCACGCGAGTCAAGTCCCACGCGCACATCTGACATATCTCGTTATAGTTCCGAGTGTACATAATATAATATTATATATATAATATAATCTATTTATCCAATGTATAGCATTACCAAGTGCTGTGTACGGAGTGTATGGACATCATGATAGTACCTGCAGACTGCCGTGTACTACATATGGGTGGGTACTGAATATCATGATGTATACGTGCAGGCGATGGCGCAAACAATGCGTGTTGCTTGGTGATCCACCCCTACGTTAAATTTTTACCACCCTGACAGCTAGCTGATTTCAAAATAATATTAAAAATTAGAAACATTTTTTTATTTTAACCCACCATCATCATTATTTTATCGATTACAATATTCTACTAAAACAGTAGGTACCTACGTCCTACATGTTTACGTAATATAATAATATATACCTGCGATTACTATAGTGGACTATATATGAACTACATAAAACTCTTACTAATTACTCGATACTAATTATGTTATTTTGATGAAATTATGTGAAAGATTATAAGAGTCAATGCAATTTATTAATCCACGAAAGTTGTATTTTATTAATGAAAAATAATATTATTGAAGGTATTTTTATTACTTAGCTCTTGACTATCCAAATGTTTATAATAAATAAATCATAGTTAATACAGAATAGAATGCATTGTAATACAAATCACTAAATTAAAAACACAACTAAGTAGCTATTATTAGGTTAGTTTAACAACAAGTAACAATTATTAGACTAATTAAATTTTTTCAATGACAACACTATTAGGAAATGTATGATTATTACCTATAAAAATAATTAAAATAATTAAACACTTTATAAGATAGTACAATGGAGTCACAATTAGTTAATATGTATTTTTTCCTAATATACTGTAATATTATATTAATGTGATCACCGTAAACGAGTCAATACAATAACCACCCACAAAAATTGTGTTGTATGAACAAAAATTCATATTATTTGACTATTTGAAGTATTTTTTTAAGCTCTAATTTATTATTCCAACTGTTTTCAATAATTAAATGATAGTTGAAAACCTTGGAACAATATGACAGAGATGAATCTTCCTTCGAAAAAAAAAAATTGTAATTAAATCCTAGTGATCACTTGGCTGCAAAATATTTTAACTCACACTACCGTGAAAATAGTAGTCTATTATTTGGTATCGAAGGATGGGCCGATGGTTATACATCAAGTAAGTGGTGTAATAAGTTTAAAAACTTGTTATGGTGGTCTATCGGGCTATGACTCTGTGTAGATGGGTTACTGTACAATGAATAAGACAAGTATTAATTCTGTGAAGGTTTTAAAAATTAAAAAAAAAAAAAACAAAAATTGTGAAAAAATGGGTACTGCTGTACTGAACACTGTATCCGTAGGTTTCAAGTGGGTCAGTATAATAGACTATGTATATGTTTCAAATTTAAATTCAATGACATAGCATTGTGTACAAAAATGATCATGACTGGGGATGGTGTGTCAGCCTAGGATATTTTATATCATATTAATATTGGCATACGGTAAGATGAATTTATTTTTGAAAAATACATTGTATTTGCAAAACCTTTTATTTTAAATTTATCAGTATTTTTTGATTACAGTATGATCTGTTTATGAGAAACCTTGTAGGTATTAGATTTTCAAGCCTCAGCTATAAAAATAATACATTTTACCGAATTTCATCCAAATTTTAATTTGAAATGCTTAAAAAAATCCATGGTTAATTTATCTTTAATATTTTTAAGTATTTAAAGTAATAACAACTTATGAGGAATCTTGAAATCAATTTCTAAGCTTTTTGAACTAAACGATTTACTTATCATCGGCATTCATGGATAAAGTACTAAAATAATTAAAAAGACGATCTAAGCAAAGATGGTGTATTTTTTACAAAAAAAATATTTTAATAATAATATTAGGTAACATTTTAATACACTTGTTTTGTATTTTTGTTTGTTTTCCTTATTATTTTAAAAATTGGGTACTGAGAATTTTCAATTTTGGCCTCTTTAAAGACCAACTAGATCTAATTTGCTACCAGACACTTCAATGGATGTTGATGATTAGAACATTTTTTCTAGGAAAAGTGTTTCCAGGCACAAAAAGAAACACGCATTATTCTAAAATCAATACAATATTATAGTTTCACTCAGAATCTAAAATTTAATTCAATTTTTCGTTCATGTTCTTGGAATTTTAGGTGATACGAAATTCTCACAATTAAAATTTAAAATTTTTACAAAAAGTAAACCAAAATTAAGTAAGTTAAATTTGAACTTTAACATTTTTCTTTATGAAAAATATCTTTATATTCTATTTCGTTTGATTTGTATTGGACGAATGATATTGGTAAGCTATTGTAGTATAATTAAAAGTTATAACATTTTTCGAACAAATGTTTGTTGTTAAAAATGTTGTATGTATGTATAATATAAAATCTTTCCACATTAAATTAACCCCTAGCATGTACTTTTTAATGAATAAAATATTTTGAAAGAACTAATGACAGTAATGAGTCAAACTAGGTTCAGCAATATAATAGCTGGTATATAGCAGGTAATAATATTCTGATCCTCGGCTACCGGGCGGCATTTTTCTCCGGACAAGTCGCGGTGACCGGAGAACAAGTGCTGCCATCTCCCACCCCCGGGGCATGGCAGAAACCTACGGGTGCCCCATTCGAAATTCTGCCAAAAACAAACACACACGTGTTCCCCCCTACCGTTCCAAAAAATATACAATACAAACTACAATACAAATCCTACTACAGCTAATGGCCTCAGTTGCCGAAGCTTAAGTTCAATAAAAAAAAAAATAATAATAATAATATTCTGAAACCCTGAATACCTAAAATATTGAATATTGAACGAATTTAGTTTATTATTAATAAACCTAAGTACTTTAAATGTACACAAAAAGACCGCAACAGGATACCCCGGTAATTTTAATGGGACAGCTCTTATAAGCTGAATATATGTTAAGATCTAGGTTTCTGTTATGTTAAGATCTAGGTTTCTGTTATGTTAAGATCTAGGTTTCTGTTCAATATTCGATATAGGTATTTTAATAACAGATAGACATTTTCAAACGAGTTTCAGAACAAGGAAGGATGTTATATTTAAATTTTAAAATTTGCAAATATGCGCATGTATTATATAATACGTGAATAATAAAACTATATTCAAATATACAGAACATAAAAGAAATCAAGAAACCATGTCCCAGTATGATATTGTTATTTTAAGCTGGATGGAAACTGAGACCGCTGATAACTGTATCAAATCGAAAAGGTCCATTTTATAGTTCAAAACTTTCATCTTTAATGTCAAACGTATAATTCAACAGCCAAATATGTACGGTCGGAATCATAATATTATCACTTTTGAAAGTCTTTAGAACATGCAATTGAGAAAGGATCTCTTACCGTACCATACACAACCCATTATAAAGACGCTACACACGTGTCACTCTCTGCATTACTGCATTAATGCAGTCTGCAAACGATATATTAGTGAGTTTCAAATAAGTACCTGTTTAATATTCGCATACTTTGTGACACATAAATAAAATTAAGCACATTTTTTAATTCTTTTGTGGCAAACATTTTTGAGATTTAGTAACCATCACCGTAACCACGGTGCACCTTTAGGCCTGTGTGTATTGCACGACAAATGTGCATGTTGACCAGATAAGTCAGGAGTAAGTCGGACGGTTGTCTATACAGGTAGTTGAAATAAATGTGGTTAGATAGATTGAAAAATAATAATTTTGATTCATGTTAATCAACACCACGGTTATCTAATAGTTATCATCTTTTGCTATCAGATATAACCGTGATCAAAAATGACTGAAATAAAGTGGACAGACATCCAGGCCTCTTTGTTTTCTGGCCGTATGTCATCATTTCCGTACTTATATATATATATATACGTATACAAATGTAATGTTATATAAAATAAAAAACAAAATTTGATGTGGCGTTTTATACTGTGCACCAATAAAATGTACGTTTGAAAGTGACAAAGATGAACTAATATTACTAGTATTACATGTATAATATTAGTTATTTAGAGACTTGAATTGAAAACAATATTATGCTTTAATTTTTCTAGAGAATCTAAAAACAATAAAATGAATATGATTTAGGTACCGATAAGAATATGAGTATAAGTTATAAATATTATATCATTATACATATAGAAAAAAAAACAATTCACTTATCAAATACCTATCATTAAACGTGCGAAATATTTTATTTTTATTATATAATTCAAAATTGGTGTCTTTCTCACGAATTTGGTTATTTATAAATCTTAAATACATTTCGTATGGCTAAGTCGTAGGTAAGTATTCTCACAAATCACAATGTATTCGTATTTCTTTATTTCACGTGCTAAAATGGTGAGTTGTCTTCCTATACGTCATCTCATTTAAAATTAATTAATGTATGATGATTAAGTTTTTACCCAATTACTTTGATCATTCATGTAAAATGCATACAAATATATATTATTAAACAATAAAAAACCTATAAAATATAGAAAAAAATTACAGTGATGTACAAATGTACTTCTTGTTTGATTACTAAGTTTTAATTAGTTATTCTACAATATAAATTGATTGCTTAAATACATTAAAAGATATTTAAGTAGTGAGATATCCGAAAATTGGATCTAATAGTGGTACGATAACGAAGGGAAGAAAGACGGGATGGTCGCGTCGAAGCATGCATTAAGTATATCAAAGTAGTCTGTCACCATGGAATGAAGCGTAATCGTTAAATTGTATTAAATAGAATATTGTAAAAATTCCTCTGGAAATTATATTTGAATAATTATATGTACACTTAAAATCCAAGTACCTGTATCAAAAAAAAATGTATATTAAAAAATAGTTGAAAGAGTTATTTGAAAATAAAAAAAAATGTATATATCTATTATGTTAGGAATCAGCAACTAATAATACAATTCGCAGTCCTAAATGTGTATTATTATATTTAGGTATTAAAAACAAATCAAACACTAATTTAATGAATTAAATTATTTGACTTTGAGCCTGACAATAATAGCAGTAGTCAAGTAGGTGTTTAATATAATATTATTTCTTTTTTTTTTTTTACTGTTCAGTGTTCGGTGAACTATATGCAATTAATTAATTCTAATAAAAGAATACTCACAATATATTGGCGGCCCATTTTTTCGCCATAACGAATCGAAGTCATGACATGTATTTTAAACGTGTGTCAATTTGGAGTTTTCGTGGAACCAGGCAGAAATGGTGTAGTTTTGACGCTAATATATTATTATTAGGTATTTCTGCTGAAATTGGACCGTACACGTGTAAATTAGGTTCTGGATATTTTCCATCAGTCATCCGGTGTATTAAATTTTTTTTTTACGGCTCCACCGTGTGAGAGGGTTCAATTTAAAACATTGACATTCGAAAATATTCGTAAAATGTCAATAATTCTTCATTTTAGTTATCAAAGCCAACTGCAGTTTTCCGCACCAGTTTCATATTTCTATGATTTTATGAACGTTATAGTTTCATTTTCTCCATTTTTTCTTTTGTTTTTTTTTAATCTCTAGCTAAGCATTAATAGTTCTAAGTCCAAACCAAACGCTATCGGTAATTTTTGTAACATGATTTTAATGTTTTAATATATATTACCTATAATATTATATAGATTTTAGTTCAAATACATAGCTATGACCTTGAAGTACGCATGACCATTTGATATTCTCATCATATACGTTTGTCATATTACTTAATAAAAATATTGATTTTGATTTTCTACATTGGTTTATTATTCATAAATCTGGTTCTAAAATAGATTACATGAATAACGAAAATCGAAGGGATTTACATGCATCCGTAAATATTTATAGAATGAAAAAATTTCAAAATAAAATTTTTAATTCAATCACCATTATTTTAATTATTTAGTAGGTAGTACCCGAAATCAAAAATCAACTTTTCATCGAAAATCTATGACTTTTAATTATTTAAACCCAATCAACCAACATTTTAATTGAAAAAAATTGATTGGAAGAGTCATAATCCAAATTCCAAATCCAAGTCTTGTGTACCAATAAGTACCTACCATTTTTCTTGCAATTCTTTTTTCGTCGAATGAAATGTTTATACTTTTATAGATTGTAAGTGAAGGTACCTATAAGTCCCATTGAAAATAGTTTGGTCTAAAAATATTATTTGATATAAGAACAAAGTCAAAATAATAGTACCTTGAGTATATATATTATGTATAATTAAACCCAATGACCTATGTCGCCGAGGGCCCTCTCCTTAAAAAAAAATTATGTATAATTAATACATATTTTGTTGATTCGTAAATAAATTAACGTTTTATGAAGCTTATATTCAAAGAACAATTAGGTATTTACCATAAATTATGATATGTAAGAGAATATTATAAACCATAAGGATTAAATTTTGTAGGAATAAAAATGTTTATAGCTTGAGTATTAAATTAAGCGAAACAGGTCAAGTTGAACTCATTAGTCATTACGGTTTAGAATACTTCATTAATAATTTAATAATTGTACATAAAATATATCAAATAACATAATGTGAATTCCAAAAATGTTTAAATCTTAAATTCTGTACATAATTTATGAAGAAACAATATGACACACAGAAATGGTTAGTATATTATATAATATAGAAGGTGAATGTCCAATATAATTTGATTAATTATGTATACAAACACATATTTATTTTTTTTATGGCATCAAAAAACAAATTCTTATAACCAAAATTGATGTATATTTTTTTTTTAAATTACATTTTACATAATGCAGAAACTTAAAAATTATTTAATAAGGTGGAAATAATATATTTTTTCAATGTTCTCTTCTAGTTCAGCAGACATTGCCATAAACTATGTACTACGTTGCTTTCGGTCATGTCGACTGTCGAGCGTTTCACATGTCCACGACTCGGCCCGTTATTTAAACACTAAAACTTTTTTCATAAAATTTAATTCTCTTCCGTTTTATCGTTATTATTTTTCTCTTACCTCTTTGAATACGTCCGAACAGTTGGGTTCGTATTTCTCAGAGAGTAATAGATTCGTATTTATATTTGCGGTTTTCCTGCTTTGTAAGTAGGTATATCCACTCGAATTTCAATAAGCTATAGTAAATATCTGTAAATTGTCAACGTCGATAGTTGTCAGTTCACGGTAGACCACACACAACACACTTGAAGTCATCGACTGCTGTACGCTTGTAAAGAACAATATACGAATTTAAAATGAAAGGAAACGAGATAAAAATATTTTTTTCATCAATCGATTCCATACCTGAAAATTCCAGATTTATGAAATGGATCTGCTATTATAATTATTGTTTTAACATTATAATTTGTTAAAATCTAATTAGTAAAAAAAAAATATTGTAATTGGTTTAATCATTTGACCCCCAGTCAATTTAACAGTCAATTTGGAATTGACTACGATAAATGATTATCACTAATTTCATCATCAATATATATGTATACAACTCGACAATCAGGTAAGACGCGTAATGATTATGTCGACTGAACTTAACATGTGTACTTGACTGATATATTGTTCACATAATGTAACACTTGTAAAATGAACTTGTTCAACAAACTCAACACACACATAATATGTTACGGATTAAGTATAATATCATCGAACAATATACACTTTAACCCTTATTTTGTCAATTTGAAATAAATTAATATTCAAACATAATCATTTGTTTACCCAATAGAAATTGTATAATGCCCAAACCGCCAAAGCTCTTGTCCAAACTAGCACGGACAACGTGATCCATAAATAATAATATGCATAACAAACAATAACATTGTGTTATTATCGAAAAACATTAATATTAAATGAGCGCCGTTAACTTAAAACCGCAACTTTTGTGTATAATTTTTCATTTCGGGTGAACTTTTTAATCAAATATACTTTCAATAGTAGGTATACCCATTATGTGTATACAAAATAAACACAGTAAAATAATAACCATTATTGTTATATTTCGATTAATTATTAATTTTTACATTTGTAATTAATAATAATTAATAAATAATGACGATGATAATAATAATAACGGTTTTGTTCGTAATTACATTTTATATATTAATTGTTTACGTTAAGCGGTTTTTCAGTGAGCCTATATGTATATATTGTACACATTACACAGCCTTAGAAACTGACAGTTTGCCCGTAACATAATATTTAATATTTATTTATAATTTATATACGTACAGATTACTTATTTATTGAGTTACAGTAAATAATGATAATTCCTAGTAAATATTCGTGCATTGACTGTACTGTTAATACGCTAATATTTTAACGTCGATTTCAGGAAATTTACAACAGATGTTGCAAAACGATGGTTGTATATTTATGTAATTATATTTTCTTTTGCATATCATTACTTATTTCGCACGATGGACACTCCTGACATGTTTATTAACAAAGTTCTCCATCAGAATGATAAGCTTGTTCTTTGTATTTCGTTTTGAGTTGAGCGATCGTTGACCTAAGCTATTGGTTTCACAATGATACACATTTTACTTTATTTCGGAGAACATTTTTTCGGGCGAAAGGAGTTATTTATATATATGGATTTAATACGGTGACACCTAGAAGAACAATAATACTCTCAACAATAGAAATCTCTCTCTCTCTCTCTCTCTCTCTCTCTCTCTCTCTCTCTTGCACTCTCACTCTCATTCTCCTCCCCCTCCCCTCATGTCACTGTCTCTCACACTATATTTATCCGGACTTAAGACAAATGTTCGATTTAATATCAAATGAAAAAAAATTATATTTTTGTAATGTATACCCGTCTCCATTAAATGCAATTTATTGATCATTAGTATTGAACACGAATAGTAATTTAAAGAAGTGATTTGTCCATATTATTGTTATAATTGAATGGTTGATTTGTTCAAAAAGTCATGAGAAAAAATCAACGTCAATTTTTTAGAAAAACAATTTCCGTTGAGATGTTTATACTTCGGTCATATTCTTACTGTACCGGCAAAACAATTTATGACCTTCACTTGAATATTACAATTTATTTGTTATCTAAATGATAATTAATGCCTAATACATAATGGTTTTAAACTTATACATGGTTAAAATTCGGGTAGTATGCCAGTATCTGAAATTTTTATTTTTAATACACGAAATTTATCAGGAATTTAAGTAATCTTCGTACAGTCCGTTCTATTGTAAAAAACACGTACTTGAATATACTATAAAATAAAAATAGAAAAACCTACTAGTTATCACAGAAAATTATTCATAACTCCTGCAAGGGCGTTGTACACAAGTGTCGGTCAGTTGACTTCGTGCAAGACTTCCTATATAGGTACAGTCTGTCACTTTGGAAATTGAAAGAAATTAAAATATCAATAATTACATTATTTATTCACCTGTATACAGAATGATTCACCGAGCGGCAAGCATGCTCATCCCCATTTTTCATATAATTATGAATTAATTCGAATTCTGGTTTTCGGAATTTTCTGTGATTTTTTGTGCTACTTAAAGAGTGTTATGTGATGCTACAAACTTATATTTTTAAAATGAACCTCCCCTCCCCTTTTACTGTCAGTTATTTAGTGAATAATTTTTTTGAAAATGTTGAAGTATCTAATTCAAATTCAATGGAGTAATTTTTTGGATCTTAAAATGTTTATATTAAGGATAATAGTCCTTAAGAATGGTTTTGAAATAGTATAGAATAAATTTAGCATCGGATCCAGTATTTATTATACTTGAACCATTTTTATTAATCATATAAATATTGATAGATTAATACGAACAACTAAAACAATTTTAATTACCTCTTACCCCATATCTACCATATTCTTATTTTGGATCTATTTCCCTTAGTACACATAGTTAAATAACTCAAAAACTACTCATTCGAATATTTTCAGAAAATTAATTAAATAAATAATATACAGTAAACTAGGGGAGTTGATGGGTTTCATTTGAAAAATAGAAGTTTATATTACCTCTGAACCTTAAGTAATTGGTACATTAAATCTGGATAATTTTATAGCATAATCTTTAAGTATATTTAAAAAATGTATAAATCAAAATTTGTATAAAATCATTTGGTATTTAAGAAAAAATATAGGGTGAGAATTCTTGGTGAATCGGCCTGTTTATTATATAATGTTTACCTACATAGTGTTAAGAACAACTGAATACTATTAGTTATATTATTCTATAGTTCTTGTAGTATAAATGTAATAATATTTTAAACTGATACGTGTGTGACACAGGCGAGTAGGACTCCCTTCTCCATATGACTGGTCTAAGGAATCTGCTGAATAAACCCTTTTTGAACGGGCGACCAGCTCGTATGCGGGGCTCGCACACGTAGTAGTCAGTGTTGGTGTTACAACAGACCATTACAATAGAATGGAATGTTTTTTTTACTTAAACACTACAACTTTAAAATAAATATAATAATAAAAACGTTTTCTGGGAAATTTTGTGGAGAATGTAAATTAATTTACATTGTATAATTATATACTTTTAAAATTTATTTGTAGCTATATTCATGTTTTGCTGTGTTCGTAAGACACAAATTATATTGTTTTGCAACTGACAGTTGTAGTCATATTACGACCTTCTGCCGTATAATTGAAAATTAAATGGCTACTTATTTTTCTAATTTTTTTATTTGCAGTGCTCGAGTTGTATACTGAAATGAGAAAAAAAAATCTAAAGATTCAAATACCTTACCAACTTACAATATTAATTTTGTTGAAATTAAAAAAAGTATAGTACCATTGTAAAAGTAAACTTTAATGAATATATTATTATTAAATTTAGAAAACAAACCACTGCAGTAGATATTCTCAGGTGAGGAGTCATAGCATGGAATATTTATATTAATCTCTACATATTATAAATCTTATCAGACAAAAATGCAAAAGTTATGTCTAGTCACGTTAAGTAATTATTTGCTAGCCTATTCCTATACTTTACATTGTATTCTTTCACAATATTTATTTTTTTGAAATGTATGCTATAAATAACAAAAAATTATTATTATTTAAATTTAAAACACATATATCTTAGTAAAATATTCATATACTGAAGTAGTCAAGTTCAATACTATACTGTGATATGAAATCTATTTAAATAATTACAATAAATTATTACAATAGTAATATACTTACACTAATTAATACTAATTTTGATATTAAAATAATTAATAAATCTATAAATGTACATATTATTATGTTTCACTATTTACGTTTCAAGTAATGAATAATTATGGTAAGTCTCGAATTCATTTGTAATATAAATAGTTGATTTTCGTTAAGCTATTTTATTATAAAAGTTCCATATAATCACTAATGTATAATTTTTTAAATTATATTAAGTACATAGTACATACATATAATTATTACACATTAAAATATTTAATAATTAATGTAATACATACAACGATACAAGAATAATATAAAAACAATATAATTATTTTATTAAAATGCATATTGTACCTTAAATGGATAATAAACATCCATTTCGTACTCCACTGAAAAATAATGTATATTATACATTTATTGTAATATTTCGAGGTCGGTGGACATTGCAATTTTATATTTCACGCCCATAATTCCACCTAACTACACGCATATTAATATACTCATTAAAAATATTGAATACAATTTATTTTGTTTTACCTATGGCTACATTACGGCTGAACTCATATTTTTGATTAATTTCGACCATGAAATATAATATTACAATGTATCCAATATCGGAATCTGATGGAAACTACTATTATTAGAACACACGTAACATAACATAATGTAGTAGTATAAGAATCATAGAACTATAAGTACCTTCAGAAGTAGCGAAACCGAAGTTCAAAAATGTGTGAAAATATCCCATTAGGGGACTACTCACGTAACGCTGGAATGGCGAATGACACATACCTAATAATAATATAATATAATATAATTTATAATATGACACCTAAAAAGGAGATGATTCATTTACGGCATAATAATATAATGCAGTATAGTACACATGGTATCGTTATGATGAATCCGATGGAAGGTTTGTACAAATTAGCGCCAATGACTTTGAAACCAGGTGAACGTGAGCATGTATTTAAAATTCATACCACCACCATTAGCAATATATTATACTCTGGCTAAAATTAGATTAAAAAATATATATCATCAAGAAGAGAACGAGTGCGAGAAGAGACGGAGTTATGTAAATTTGTTGAACGCGATAATAGCTTATAATAACTTAAATTTGTTTATAAATTATGTAATTAGTTTACGTAAATACATTAAAAAGTATCCTTTTGATAGTTTTTTAATTTAAGTTGGTAAATAAAATTAACTTGGCGGTTAATATCCAGAAATTAAAATTAATAAAGGAATTTTATTTTGAATTAAAAATAGACAGATGCATAGTTCTAGTTGTATAACTGACGAAGTCGAATGAGAGTACCTACAGTAGTATAATATATAGTCCATAATATATATACTGTCGCATGGGTTAAAACTTTTTTTAAGAGAAAGTTAATTAAAATTTAAACTAAGAACCTATAAAATTTATAAGTTATGACATTTTTCACTTTGGCTCGAATAATAATAAATAATTCATTTGAGTATGCTTTTTTTCCTTCGTAAACATAGGCCGACTATTCTATAATAGTTATCGTTACGAATTATCGATATTAACTTAAAGTATTGAACAACTATTTACTAATACATCACCTTTGGGATTATAGGTTAGGTACCTCTACTCATAATTATGTATCCTTCAGAGAACATTATCATTTGTTCTTTGTAATATCATTCGTTTGGGCGGATATAAACAACGGAATTGTTTAGATTTAGGTATCGTTTTCTCTTGAAAAGTGAAGTACATAAAGGCAAACACTAGATCGTGCAAGGACACCTTACCAAGATTTATTAGTTATCAGGTAATAAAAAAAATAGTTGTTCGTCTAATAGTTGATACCGAAAATGGAATATTATTCAACATGTCTGCCCATCTAATAAGTTCTCAAAAACGTTTTTCGATCAGACATATTTTGTTTCACAATAGGTAGGTACTTATTGTTTACGAGTCTTGAATACGATGTTAAACAAAGACTACCATCGCGTAATGTTTCCTTCGCACAAGAAAATCATATTTTTCGAGCACGAAAAAAAAAATATATATAGGTACAATATTATATAATATCAAGAAAACTACAAACTAATAATAATACTTTCGGGTCCTAAAACCTTGAAAATATGTTCTGTTTTCTAAGCTCTTTGAATCTCGTGTATGTATTTACGTTTGCGTTTCAATTTTGAAGGTGTACCATTGTAGGTGTGCATCTACCATTAAAAATATGAACATCTTTCATATGATATAATAATAAAACATGTGTACAACATGTACAATTTTTTTCCTCAAAATGTCTTACATCGGTGCCGCGTCTTTTGCAAAGGTTATACACCTCACCCGCCTACCCACACCTATATACGTCTTAAAATGAGAACAGTTTACGTGTGCTTAATGCGCTTACATTTATACAATTTAGTGTGAAGTTAATACACACACGCACAGGCGGCGTACTGCGCGTTATAATAACAAATAACAATAATAATATGTGCATTGCACTCTCATTGTATTTTGCCTCTCGTAAGTCGCACGCGCTAGTACCTAATGCGCATTGAATATTAAAACTCACACCGAACAACGCACATATTATATTAGGTACATAGGTATATTTTCAACGAAAACATCACACCACTACAACGGCTGTTGTGCTCTATACTTACCTATTATTTATGCCGTCACGATCGTAAACCGTAAATTCCGGAGCCGTTGTTTTTATATACCTACCGACAATAATTATAAATAAATAAGATATCAACTCGTTAAATAATAAGTGATAATAACAAGATTGCGGGTCTAGAAACGTTTGGAACGCATCGTTTTGCCTGGCACCGGAGCTATATTCCGCTCGTAAAGTTCCTAGGTACCTACTACCTATATATAACAGTAATGATTATTAATGTCCTCGAAAATCGGAGAAAAAACGACTGAATACAAAATTAAGACTGATTAAAAATCTGCTCTATATATCTGAGCGTGATTAACTGACGTACTCTCTCGATTGATATCTACCTACTGATGGAACGATCGCGGGAGACGAGATACCATCTCTCAGGTGGTGTAATTCGGACAATATAATATATTACCACAACCAAAACACTTCATCGAACTACGTTTAAAAAACGGCCAAGTAAAAAAAAACAGATATTTATAAGCACTATAGAGAAGTGATATCACAATTAAATGCTAAGTAAATTGAATTAAAATACACTTATTTTGTTTCAATAATTTATTTACTTGGCGAGAAATTATAATATAAGTAGATACTTGATATGACGTGGCACACAAAATAACGTGAACAAAATAAACAAAAGGCGTTAAAAAAAAGTTCATTATAATTTAAAATATTTTAATAGACATTTCTACTAAAAGTGATTTCTCGCCAAGTAAATAAATTATTGAAACGAAATAAGTGTAGGTATTTTTATTCAGTATATTATTTTAACGGCAATGGCTGCGATTAATTTTACTAGAAAATCTGGACCACCGTAAATCTGGTCCACGTATACTCAACTTGGGGCTTTTAACTCGATCCACCGCAGTCGTTTACCTGCACTTAAATAATATGATTCAGATGCTTTTTTTTTGTACACTTATAGGTATAATATACCGCGTGTTTATACTCAGTGGTTCCCAACACCAGTTCACCCTCGGCACATTATCGTTGTCTGCTCAAGGTTTGCAGCACGCTTTCGGTAGACATTTTAGTTTCGGCGATGATGAATGTATTGATTGTGCAAAGATTAGTGTTTTTTTTCTGTCTATCATCATCGCTTTTCGGGGAAGTAAAAACCACCTCTAATAGCTATTTTCTAGAAATTAACAATAAAATGTTTATATTATTATTTCCTACACGCATTGTATAACACTCTAAATATTTTGTAGTCTCATTTTGCACTATTTATAGACAATTGGTATTTGAAAAAATTTTGTTTTTTGTTGTATTAAAAAGTTTGAAACTTTAGTACAACAGGTCCCAAATAATTTTTTATTATAGTTATTTGAAAATATTAAAAATACAAGTGCATAGTTTTTCTTTGTGATCATTTGGAGTTTAAATGTTGACAAAATTAGTCAAAATCACGAACATTTGTAAAATGTCTAATACTAGAATATTTAATATAAGATTTCTCATAAGACGTATTTACTGTAAACAAAAAATCTAAAAAAATGTTAAAACATTTTTCTTATAGATATTTAAAGTTTAAATTGGGGCTAAATAACATAATATTTAAACGATGAATAACGATTATTATAACGCATTAGTGATATGTATATTGGTACACAAAATAATAAAATACATTTTTTTTTTGATATTATGGATTTAAATAAAATAAAGTTCAAATATTTTCATTGCACACCCTTCGGGAAACACCGATCTATATATTTTTTATTTATATAAACGTCCGATTCTTGTAATGTAAACCGAAGATTATGCACCCTTCTTCAGTTTCACTACATAGCGCGAAGAGAAATATATAATAATTTTCTCACAATTCTCCTTAATATCATCCTAAACCAAATTCACGACAAGACAAACATTAAAATATAATGGAATTTAAGATTTTTTTATTCGTTCGATTTTAGTCCGATATTTGCAATACTATGTATTAAATTATAGAATTGTATACCTGCGTAATATTATTAAGTATCTACCCATAGCGCATTACCACCGGACGAATAACGAGTGTTAATGAAATAAGCATATTTGTTTAAAACTGTTATTATTTGTATATATTGCGGTAATAATTAATAACTACGCATAATAATGTAGATTAACTAGCTCCTATCTCCCTTGGGCGTCGCACCACAAGGTTTGGGAACTGTACACACAACTCTACAATATCGGTGGCCTAGCTGGTGTAAAATACAAGTGACATTTTTATACAATTTCGTAGAAACGCTATTTTAAAAACGTACCAGCAAACCGCATTATACCTAAATGGCTATATCATAATAATGTCCAACTCATGTGGCGACTATATTCAAGGTGATCCATTTAAGAGGGTACACTAATTATTTCAAAAAGAATTAACTTTTTTTGAATTTTTTTTAAAAAAACTTTTGGATTTACGCTACCTATTCTAAAACTGTTAAATATTTTAATTTTTTTCACCCCTACATTTATTGGTGAAACCACTATCAAATTTTAATTTTCAAACGGTAACATACATGATAAAAAGGTCATTAATTGATTAATCCATTTTTTACGAATTTCCCATTAAAATTTTTATTTTTCGTTATTTGGATTTCAAGATACAGTCCTTAAAGTTTGGTGGTTTAAGGAGATGTTATCGTCGGTAGTGCTACTAATATCCAGCTATTCAAATAACCAGTTTTCTACTAATCATTCACTGTAATTCGGTATGTTTAATTAGTCGACAGACTAATAAATGATTTGGGTTCAAAGTATAATAGTTATTACTTATTAATTTGTTACCCTGGGTTGAACGGTATCGAATTTGTCACTTATAGCTCGCCTGGTCTTTACAAATGAATAAATAGTATAACTAACTCCTTGAATTACCAAACTTTGAGGAGCTGTATCTTACAAACGAAATAACGAAAAATAAAAATGTTCATGCTAATAATGATAGCTAAAATGATTTTATTAATTTATGAAGTTTTTATCATATGTTTCCATTTGAAAATCAAAAGTTGATAGTGGTTTCACCAATTAATATAAGAGCGAAAAAAAATTAAATATTGTATAGTTGTAGTGAAGCATAAATGTAAAAGTTTAAAAAAAAAATCAAAAAAAGTTAATACTTGTTGAGATAATTAGTGTACCCTCTTAAATGGATCACTCTGTATATATATATACACATATGTATATACATTATACACGGTGATTAAAACGTGAACTCCTTCTACAGGGTGGTCACTGCAGTGAATAGCTGGCCTTAAACATTAACCGAAATCGGTAGGTATGATGCGCCAACACGAGGTTGTTCCGTTAAAGTTATTTTTTAAATTTTACTGTTCATACATAATACATATTATTAGATTCAAACAAACGTTTCATTTAAATAAATACTCTTATTCAAGTAAAAACTTTTGAAGTATCATTTAATATTCGTGGGCCAAAACCTTGTCCAGCCTGTTTTGTATTCAAAATGTTGAATTTTAATATAAGCTTTTACGTGTTGCTATTATATATCTTTATTATATATAAAGCATCCTTTATGACTATATACGTTCAACTTCCTTCAGGAATTCCCAAGGAATATCTAAGTTCTATTTTGCAGCGTTAAAATGTATATAATGTCTTTATGCAAAATATAATTATACTCCTTTAATTAACCAAGAATGCTTTCAAAGGCACTTAAATCATCACTCACAAAAATCAAGAATTTCTGGCTATTCTATGTTTCATAATTACTTTTTAAGTAGATATAGCACAATTTTATACAGTTAATTCTAAGTAATAGCGATGACATTGGGAATTTTCGTAAAATAAAAATGTATTTTGCTTCTGCAAAACTTTTCATACTCATAATAAAAGTGTCTTATACCTGTTTTTTAGGAGTTTGAGTAATTTAGTGAGTAGTTTATTTTTATTGTATTTTTATTTCATTAAACACACTAATTCGTCTCTTTGGATAAAGTATGAAATAAAAGTGTTTTGTAATTACCAACCATTTACTTCACTGTATTGTTACATATTATATTTATTATAAAATGCTGTATTAACCTCAGGAACGGGGGACACATTCGTTAAAAAGATAAGAAAAAATAAGGTTTTTAAATCGTAATAATAATGTTATTTAGGGTACCTACTAGAATAGTCGAGTAGGTTCGTACATTGTTTTATACTAATATAACTTGTTTCCAAACAAAGTTAAGTTGTGTCAAACAAAATATGTAACGTTGTAGTAATAATTGTGTAGGTACCTAACTTGAAAACCCCATATTAAGTAAGTAATATTACACAATATATTAAGCAATATTACATTATAAACAGTATATTAGGTCAATTTGAAAACATGCCACGAAATGTATAAATGGATAGTAAAATAGTATTTGTAAAATGTAACACATGGCGTACCTAAAAAGTATAATACGTTAATATTATTTCATTATAGTCATACAATTCGGCCAATCTATTATAAGATCAATTATATAACTTATTATTATTTCTAAAAATGAAATTAGTAATAATTTGGATACGTTTTTTTATTTAAATAATAATATTTGTGTACTAGATATAGATTGTGTAAACAATTATTACATTTTTAGTTTGATGAAATTATTTTTGTTTTTTTTTTTGTTCAATTGACTATCCCAAGCAAAAAGAAAATAGTAACAACAAGTTATGAATACTTATGAATAATTAACGACTGCATTAAAACAATATTTACTTTATACTAAAATCGAGAATTACCGACAATTAATAATATAGTTAGAATTAATTAGAATTAAAAAATGAATACAATTTTATTGTGATGGTGTATTATTGGACTGTAAAAATTATTTTATATTTTACATTTAAAATAGATGCATTAGCATTTGAACAGAATACGTTATTATAAATTATCAACATGTATCAATATTGAAATTTCAAAGTTCAGAATAATCAATAATATTAATATGTATAATTTTTAAAATATATTCATCAACTTTTAAATGTTCAATGAACGATATTTGTGCAGGTTAATAACATTGTTAAACGGTCAAGTACATAATTTAAGCCCAAATATAAGCTTTTTTTCATAATATTTGCAATGTACGATCTATAAGTTCTAAGGGCACATTATTAATATGTGTTAAGATTAGGGCACATATTATACACAAATAGTTATTAATTAATCACATTTAATGAACTACAAAATTTAGATAAATTTAAATTTTAGACATTTTAGATAAATTATTATAAATCCATAATATTTGTGTGATAAGCTTTCATGTGATCCATTATAAATTATAATATATACCATTAAATGGCACTTTTAAATCGATTTGAAAAACATTGTTTCATAATAATTGTTTGAAATCTGGTATATGATTTGAAGATCTTGAAATTTAGACTTGTGAAGAGTTACAGTGGGATTTATTTTGTTTTCAACCAGAGCGTAAAGTCTTCGTCGGGATTATGATTCGTGTTCTTGTCGTCGTGTGTAGAAACAGTGACGTGATGTGTCTGTGTAGTAGGATTAAACTTTAAACCTCGCGATTGTCCGGATATAGTTGTTTTATTTTTACCGGGTTTCTGATTAGCATCGGTGTTAGTTTTGTTTTTCGACGTAGACACGACAGCTGCTGGTATTTATTTTACCGAGACCGAGCGACGAGATTAGTAGACGTCGAATGAAACTTTTACGAAGGCGGTAAGTACATATAATCTTAATCAAAACAAATTTACACCTACTTATGCGAAGTATGTCGATAAGTATTCAACTTCGTCGAGCACCAGATAACAATAGTAAAATACAGACTGTGAGTAGGCAATGCAACACCAAAGCACTTCCATTAATAATTATTTAACTCATTGTCGCCAATAAGTGCACTATCAACGAGAATTGACGTGAATGAGCGGCACGTGCATGTCGGACGACTGACACCGCGGGGCTGCAAATAAACCCTAAACAAAATGTTAGTGTTCCATATTACCAAACCATAAAACAATATGTAAATTTATCAATCCATCACTCTGTTATGTTTCATTAAAGTTGCAGCATTTCGGGAAGTTAACAACGTACATATCCGTGGACGACTCAAAATTAAATAGATGTACGAGTGGTTGAGTGGTTTTCGAAGAAGTTATATACTGGTATAGATTTAATGAAATTCACTGAAAATTCCGGAATAAAAAAATCACGGTTTTTTCGTCGAAATTGAAGTCTTCAGCGCAACACATTTTTGTGTCGTGTTATTTTTTTATTTTTTTTATTCTGTCATTTCAAATTAGTGTATCCAAATTACACATAACAAGGAGAAGAAGGTAAACTCTATGCACGAGACTTAAACTATTATATACCTACGATCATAAGTGATGTAGAAAAATAAGCCACTTATGGGAGACACTCTTGATTTGATCTGCCAAGCAATTATTTTTTCAAAAGATAAAACGTCAACAGTTCCTTTTTAGTCCCAAGCGAAAATTGTCTTTTAGGGGATTAAAGTAGATAAATCATTTAGGGGATGATAATAATTGTGATGGATTCCGAGTCCGTTGCGCCCTTTGCTCGAAAAACAGAATTACATCTTCAAATTGTTTTCGTAGAAACAAAATAATTGGTATGAGAAATATAATTGGAAATATTATTGGCGGATAGTATATGTAAGACTTTTTAGTCAAAACCCAGAGTAAGACATGTGCCCAAATCCAAACAGGTTTGAGCAGTCTTGTGCAATATTTTCGGACTAGGTTTTCAATTCGAATACTTATTTTTATAAATATGATTAGTAAAGATCACAAGTAAATGTGATTCGACTGTCCAAGAACGCATTTTTAAGTTGTGGGAATAATCAGTTTTTTTTCGCTTTCTTCTTAAAAAATATTATTATGTTTAGCAATATAGGTATGCAATGTTTAACTTGTAAATTTTTTTACGGCTATGAAAATAAATGTGTTTTTATGTACGTGTGTCAACCTTGTCCGTATAATATTTCTTTTAGTTTTCATTCCCAAAGAAAGACGACAAGAAATAGCACTTTTTAGAGTTGTCTTATTACAATGTATTTTTATGGTTTAGCGGGTTATAGTGTTTATACATTCACATATAACTACTGTACAGTTTTATGTAATGTTTATTTGTGTTTCATGGTCTTATGTAAGTGTATCACAAACACGGTAAAGTTACATTTCAGTTTTGAAAATAGATAAAAAATAATAATATGTATATGAACCATTCTATTGTATAATATTAACTTACCTACATGCACATAGTTTGAGAAAAAAAAGATGTTACTGAAGTTGGATAAGATATAATATGTTATAGTTTCTATTCGTATTTATTTAATAGTCGTTTAAGTAATTAATATCTTATCTATAGCTATAACTTATCTATATGTTAGAGAGTTACAATACCCTCCCATTTCCTCCCTTTTCGAAGGGATATCATAATTGACGAAAACATTTTTAAAACAGAATTACGGTTTACACTTGAAACTTTTTTTTTACGTCAAAAAACGTTTTAATACTTTGTTTTTCTGTAAATCATAAATATAGTTTTATAAAATATAAAATTATTGTTATTCGTATGCCATATTGTTACAACATATTTGTCTCGACTGTACATAATACATCTCTAAAAATATAACTTTAGAAATGATCGAAACAATTGTCTATTGGTATAATATTATTACGGGTTTTCGGTGTATTTTATAAATTCAGAGTTTCAATTAATGTTCTACTTAAGTTTATAATATTATGTTAATTGAGCATTTACTACCGTCTATCATGATACATTTATCGTATGGATAGAAATTTAAACCATAGTTTATACGGATAAAGCCTGCACGTTGGTTTCTAAAATCAATTTTTTTTTTTTTGATTTCTTAACGGTTTCTGGGTCTACTTTGAAATTCAGATTCATTCGATCGATAAAATACCATTTTCAGTTAAACCACCTTAACTTAGTCCATCTTCAATAGACGTATGCGACGTGTACGGTAAACGATTATATTATGTGAAACTATGTCGTTCCTACATAAGCACTGCCTTAAAATACAGCTACATTCCAGACCACTGGTCCAGTATTTTTCGGAATCTATTGAAATATGGAAATATAATTTCAATTAATATTTGTCAGTTCACTAAATTGATTTTTACGATTTTAATTGTTTTTATAATTTTTGTACACTGAATGAAATTGTTATATTTTCCTGTTGACATTTAAATAGTGAAATAAAAGCTTAATATATATATTTGACTTTGAAGAATTGCAATCTACACATCGAGTACAATAAGTAATATAAATATTTTACAGATAGTTCACATGTTATACCTATTATACACGTGAGGAGGAAATCACACATTTGTGACACCCCTGAAGTACTTAATCTTTAAGTTACCAAGTCGTGGCATATAAATGAAAGTTACTTCGAAAACATTACTCTGAAGTATAATTATTATATTAAACATCTTGAATCTTCACAATAACATTATAATTTTCATTTATGAACATATTTTAAATAAAAACGTTAATTTCTCATGAATATATTATGATTAAAAACTCATTATATAATACCTATAATATATTAATTAATTTTCCTATGTATATATGTGTGTATACGATTTAAAATTATTTTAATATAGGGTTTTTATGTTTCTGGTTGAAACTTGATACTTAGAAACAATAACGTAACATAGTTATAGTAAACTGATGGTTTAAATTCAAATAAGTATATTACATTTAATAGTTCGAGATCATTATATACGTATTTTAACGTTAAGAGTCAAGTTCGGTGAGCATAATTGATTAGTTCCACCATTAGTCCACAATCATAAATTATTGTTTATGAATATTCTTGTGCGAACAAAACGCATATTGCAAGCTTTTCACCACTGGATTGTATATCATGAACAGATATTTGTGTCAGCTTTTGCGCCATTACAATATTAACGAACCATCATTATTGTGGCCCAATTGCTGTTTTCCACGAACATAAATAGGGTCATCCAAAGAATAATTAATACACTTATGGTAAAACTTTAAAGATAACTTCCCACTAATAGCTATTCTAATCACATGTCATGTAATAGTTAAACAAAAAGTTTTTATTTTATCGACATCATAATGTGTTAAGTAATTTCAGGTAATAAGTAAAACTTTTTTCTTAAGTCACACATTTTTCAACACTCGTCTAAAATATAAAAAATAATGTTAATGGGTCCAATGGTGTAATTTATTATCAGACCTATGCGAATTTTTGTCCTACTAATAATGAAAAATATGACCGATGATAGAAATAGTTGAGCATAATATTATACCGTATCAGCAGCAGTCATATTAAAAAAAAAATATTGATTTTATGAATATTTCTTGAAATTGCTGAATATTAGACACAGTCCATTAAACCGTAGTTCTTGTCTGCAGTATTTTAAACTTTTGAAAATATTTTTTTTTTATGTAAATTATAATTAATAATTATAAAAGTGTAAAAAAACATTACCTCCCATTATACACTCCTATAGATTACATGAAAAAAAAATAGTTGTACAATTTTAAAATACTGACATTTATTCGGTAGGTACTGAGACATTATAACCGATTATAATCACTATTGTTTTTAAAACACAAACAACCAGTGATAAAAATAATATTTAAGTAATAACAATAATTATAGTTTTATTAGTTTAATTATTATTATTCTATACTGCAATAATATTATTTTATAAGTTTTGGGAGACTACATTTCCGTTACACATTTTAATTAAGTTAGAATCTTCGTGATTCTACATGAATTCAGTGTTATTATCATTAATTATTATTTCACACAGCCATTGAATATTAAATTAATGAATTCAAATTGCAAAATATCGGGTAAAAGGTTCATATCATTTATAGTTCATTAATCAACAATCTGTTCATTTTTATTAACCGTTTCTGTATAAATGATCACCGCTGTCGGCATCGTCTATAATATAATTAGGATTAAGCTTATTAATTATTTTATTATGTGCAGGTAATTATACAAAAGCATCATGAGTAGACGAGTTCCGGGGTCTGTATAGGTATTATATTAATGAAAATGAAAACAGGTAGAAAACATGTCCTCGACGTCGACTTAAATATAATATGTTATCACACTATTCATTATAATTTGACATTGGGTTGTGCGTGTTTAAAATAATAATGATAATACTACGCCAATATACCATAAGACCGTAGATTTTCGTCATCCACCAATGCAATATACGTATAATGTATACACTATACAGCCATTTTATAGACGCATGGTATTAACGTCAATTACTTTTTGAAGTCAATTTGACGGTAAAATTCACAATTTAACATTTTATTTTTTTTTATTTTAAGTAAACGCGTTCATACCACTGCATTTTATGTAAATAATAGAATATAATAAAACAGAATACAACTACATCGTTGGATTGTTGTGAAATTGAAATATACTTTCTCGTTTATACAAAATTATAACAACAATACTTTTGAAAGTTATTCGTTTCATATAAAAAAAATGCATCTTCCGATTAATACTTTTGATTAGTTCGAAACTTTTTGTATTCATACCTTTTTCGATTTGACATGCTCTCATACCAAACAAAACAATTTATTTCTACTTTATTATAACTTAAAAAAAATGTTGTGTCTGAAACACATAGATTGTCTGGCAGTGGCATATTTGAAGCTCCGCCAAGGGATAGGCGATTTTAAATTTCTAAATACACCTCACATTATTTATCATACACAACGCCATTGACATGGAAAATATAAATGTTTTTTTACTCAAACTTTTGATATTAATTTTAAATTCTCAACGAGGTGATAAAAATATTGTTATTTCACAATTCTGGGATATTTATTCATGTAGCAACTACTTATAACAAAGTGTGCTTGAACATTTTCATAATATGTAGCCCAGTAATGAGCCAAACAAAAATTGTTTCAATCAATATTCAAAAATATTAATATTATTGTTTAAAACATTATTTTTGAAGAGAATATCCAATTTTGATTTATAACGAATTTCCTTTAGTTTTAACTTTACGCGATCCATTAAAATTATTCTTTAAATAATTTGGAACTTTAAATACCTACTAAGACTTGTCATTTAAATACATGATGTTTCTCAAATAATCATTACCACTACCTACTAAATATAAGTTTTCGATAAATTGTAAATATTTGTAGTCATTAATTCTCTTAGAGATAGAAAATTATAATTTCATGAAATATGTCATTAAACAAATACAGAACTTAAGAAATAATAAAGTTAAGCCATTCTCGCTACTTATTAAAATAATTTTTTTTTCCTTTCAAATGAATAATAAGCGCGATGTCAAAAGATAGAAAAGTCATAACTAATATGACTACATCTATAGGAATTAGTAGCTGTTAATGAGGCATTTTATCTTTAACGCCTAATTGTATTGATCAAAACTGATACACACATAAACTAACAACTGTACATAAAAAGGCCAAAGAGAATCTATACTCGTCACTCATCTATAAAATATACCATAATACACAATTAAAAGCCAATAAAAAAAATGTAATCTATATTATAATATTGATTCTATTAACGTTTAACACTAAGTGTCTTGTTTAAACATCGAAAAGAATCAACGTTTTTAGAAGTATTTTTAAGATAATTTAGTCATTACATTCATTCTTAATAGTTTCTAAGTTTTTGTATTTAAGCTACTCAACACCTAAAGATAGAAAAACGAACCAAACCAATCGTTTCTTTCGTTATTTGCTAACTCAACAAAAAAATTTTCATGTTCCCAAATTACAGCCAACCCACTACCACCCGAGCAACCTCTGAACATCATCACCAAATTCCTCGACGAATTTAAGTCAATTCTTGACTCTCTTTTAATTGCACTCACATCTCCATCAAGCAAAATACCAGTCCCCACCACTCGCATTCCATAACACACACATCACACCTTCTGTCCATCCATATTATGTATTTACATAATTTATAATGTCATAATATTATGTTAAATAGTTTTAATTGTTATGCTTGAAATTTCTTTTGTCTAATTTTCAATGATATCATAATAATATTCATACTGATATTCATAATGATTGTCGAGATATTATAATGTATTTGTTGAAATCTCATTGATAAAAAAAAAAAATTTTTAAGTTTTTGACTTTTTTGAATTACAGTTTATATTTGCACTTTGTATTTAATATTCTCTATTGTTGAATATTTTTTCTGAGAAGTTTTTTGAATAAAAATAAAATTTCAAACGAGTAGTTCGTAAGTCGTAATAACTTATAAATATTTTTAAAGATTATATTAGCAAATAGTGGAGTGTCACTGGGAGGTACCTTACAAAATGTTGGTTTACTACTATCCACTCATCTAAACTTAAAATATTTATTACTTATCAACCTACTCGTTTGAAATTTTAGTCTTATGTATAGTAACTCTCTGATAAATAAACTGTTTCGAAATACGTAATTAAAAATGTGTACAGTCATTCGAACAGAAAAATGCTGGAAAAAAATATTTCCAAGACATTTAGTTTATGGGTTTTCAGACAATAAGTGTAAACTAAATAAAACAATAACCTTGTTTAAGTAAGCGTACCCCACATGACCATTGTAATTTCCTTGTTGATACTATTCGGGGAATCTGAGCGGAGCTCGATTAATTTGTGAGACTAGACATTTAGTCAACTTTATTCGAAGGTTGTCCATAGTTTTTTTATTTTCTTAAGCTTAAGAAATCTACTGAAAAAATCGAAAAATTATTCATTCAAGATTATCAACCAGATTTTATTCCCGATCTGTGTATGTGATAAATTGAAGCTTTTGGAGAGTTCCTTTTGTCCAAATTAGTATTCATTGGAAAATTATTCACGGAAAATCCCTGAAAAATCTGTATGAGTATTATACATTCCTCGCTTAACGCACGTTGTTATTATGTCAATGGATAGTAAATATTAAACAACCAAATATTTGGGTTCAATTTAGTCGTATAAATAATTGTACTTGTACCTAACAGGTAATTAAATCATAAATAACTAAAATGCACTTTACGTTGCCTTGATGACATTAAATAATTACTAAGCCCAACGTTAATAAATTGACTTAATAATGGAATCAGATCGTAGGTTAGGTAATGTGGTTTACTCTGATAGCGTCGGTACTATTTTTTTTATTTGGTTATAAAATAGAAATGTTATTACCGTCAGATTTAGAAACTATTGTAAAATAAAAATAAAAAATAAGATATTAACATAATTATGATGACATTAGCTGTAAGCCTATAACCTTTCCGATTGTACAAGTATCGAGTGTAATGTTCGCCTTTTTATGCTGATCGTTAGTTTTAACAATATGCAATTATCTTTCATTTATTTCAACGACTTGCGAATATAACTTTTTAGAATTCATCATAAAGATTTGAAAACGTAAATAACTATTTAAAGTTCAAAAATAAATCATCAATATTATAAATCAAATATTACTGTTAAGAGTATGTCATCAGAGCACTATTTGTTTTCCTCTCTGGCCCACGCGCAACATATCGAATTTGTGTCTAATAGAACCAAACTTATGTAGGTTGTAGTCTGTAAGTTATCTTTAGTATTTGAGAAAATTGACATATTATCAAACTTAAAGTTGAGAACATTATCTGTGTTTTTCCGTTGTCTTTTTTACGATAATTCAGTTTTATTGCGAGATAAGATCATTTTTTAAATTGTCACATTTTACATGCTCATAACTCGCATAAAAATTAAAATATCATAAAAAAACCAACGTAAGAACGCAGATAATGTTTTCAACTATAAGTTTGATAGTAGGTCAATTCGGCCCTAATACTAAAGCTAACAACACAAAGTTGATTCAGTTGTACGAAAATTTGCTATGTTGCTTGTGGTTCAGAGAGAGAAAACAAAAATTAATTATACCTTTATAACTTTTTAGTTTTTACTACCGTCCAAAAAAAAAGTATTTCCATTTTCAATAAAAAAAAGTATATTTATTTCTTATAAATAAATAATATAAAATATGCCCCGACATTTTGATAGTCGTTTTAATAGTATGCACCAATAATTATTTCATAATATTCACATAACCAACAATTTGATTGTTAACTATAGTACCTACCAAGGTAATTATATATGTATATATGATTCAAATTTGTAACTTGGTTGGAATTCAAAAACTTGGATAAGACTTACACTTACTGAACCTTCTCATAGCATAAACTGGTAGGTTATACATTTTTAATTTAATATAATACTACAGTGTATTATGAACATTTTATTTTATTCATTTTATATTTTTTTCTAATATTTCTTATAAATCCACAACATCACTTATGCTTATTGTAAAAAATTATACTTCACAGATGGTACAATTAATAAATTTGAAAAAAAAATATGTACCAACCTACGACGTCCCGATCGTATCTTAGGACGGATTCATTGGTTTACGTTAAACGAATGACTATTTTATTTATAAAAATCATTATATCATTAATTTTAGATTTCTCGTCTATATATGGGGTATGTTGATAGTATGCATGTTTTTATTTAGAGATTATTTTTTTTTAATGTCATATTATTATTGTAATTTATTTTACATGATTTATATGTTTATTGATGTCTTTAGGGTTAGAAGCTGAATACATTTGTTTACCAAATGAACTATTTTATAATTTCACGAAACCCAGCATATTTATTATACAACGATTATGATAATTGTATAACAATATTCATTCAGATGTGTTATGACATGAACCTAAAAATCACTTATACTATAATGGAAAAATCAAAGCTTGTTTGTATTTTTTTTTTTTTTTTGCTATTGTATTTTACCTGAAATTCTATTAATGTTATTATAATTAAATTTATAACGTTTTTTTCTTACTCAAACCAACTGGAGCCTACTAAGTGTGTGTTATTACAGCCGACCGGACTTTGTACATGGATACATACAAAATAATGGGTCAAGAACGGTGGTTAGTGATTATGAACTTACATCAAAACCACATTAATTTTTAAAATGGTACTCAGGGTTAACCCCCCTCCCCCTCCCAAAAAAAAACCGTTCATATTTGTCTGGAAATTACTCTACACAATATAACCACTCTACAGTTAATATTAGTTTAACAATCAACATTATTTTCTTTATAAAATAAAGAAGAATACACGTTATTACTTAGTGTATAACACTTCAAGTGCATTATTAAATACTATTTTTACAATAATTGTTGGTTTTAACTATTAGTAGAAATAATAATGTGAAACGTAGGTTGGTTTTGAGCGCATTAAGCCTATCGAAACCGTTATTGTGTATTTGTTTATTTGTCTACTGAAACAAAACTATTGTAAAATACATTCTTATATAAACCTAGAATGCACAACTTCTAAACGCTCGTAATAATTAACTATTTAAAATATGATAAAATTATTTTTAAGTCCATTGAATACATTTGAATAAAAAAGTAAATTAGTTTGATTAAGATAAACCATTATACGTATTATACATAGACGTCTTACATTATATGCTACAATATATAGTTGATTTGTCCCCGGAGAATGTAAAATAGTTGGCCTGAATATTTAAATCTTCCACAACTTCGATCGACTGACAAACTTCTGAACATTTAATGTCATAACCTTAACCAATACAACGCTTCATGGATAGTTTGGATAATTGTGTGGATGGAGTTTGTCGTTACCGTCGACTGAATTACTATTGGCCATTATAGATTAGTTAATGTGTAGCATGATAATTGTGGTAAATTTATTAAAATAGTTTAGTTTCTTTTTTATTTTCTCGACAATTATTATATCTAATCCGACTCCGCACCGACCATTGCAAATAAGTTAGTGTAATGTTGCATTGCTATTTTGAGGCACTGCAGTAACAATAATAGTGAACATACGACTCTAATATTTTTCTTCAAATTATTGAATCAATAAATTATTACATATACCTATTATACCTAATAATTATTAAAGACTAAACGTAATGTGTACTTATTTTCATGATAATATTTTGTAAAATTGGCTCATAATTAAAATTCTCCTTGACCATCTGCCAACAACCAATCGTTTCGTGGTTTAAAAAATATCATGTTGCACGTAAACATGCTAGTGAAAATCGACATTTGTTTGAGGAATATTTTTTAATAAACTTAATCATCTAATTACTCACATGACATTAAAAAAACATTCCTATAATACTAATACTTTTTAGTGTGCGTGCCTACAAACGATGCACGATTTTAAATTTCACATTTTTGAGTAGATAAAACAGTTTACATTAACAAGTGAAAAAGTACCCAAATTCAGTAATTAGATACGAAACTATGAACTAGTAACAACTAAATTTAACAATTGTTTTGAACAATAATTTATATTGTGGAAAAGAGTGAAAACAAAGAATAGTGTATATTATACTATAAACTATGGCGAATTAAATTAAATTTTCTAGTTGAGTTCACATAATAAGGGTGAAAATACCTAACTAAAGTTCTTTCTCTGATAATAATCAAAAATTAACTCTCTGTATTGCGTAAAATACAAAATACTGTACAGGTAGGTACTTTATACATTCACGAAAAAAACAAATTCACCGACACGTGCCCTATTGTTCTTTGGCATTTTTTTTTTTTTTTGAATACTCAATTATTGACGAGTTAAAAAAAGGTTTTTCTTTCGATACTCTGTAGAATCAATTTAGCTTGCAAATCGGAAACGAAAACTTAGATATTTCTTTTTATACTTAGGTACACGTGTGTATAAAATATACGTTTGTATTAAATTATACTCGCCTATGTATTAGTATATGCAATATGCATATTACGTGTAAAACTGTTATATTTCATTTCATTTGATCATATACTGTGCGTTATTGAAAAAATAAATTGTGCGTATAATAATATTTAATGTCAATGTGATGTACGTCATTAAAATATATATGCATTATGATATGTCTATAATACAGCAGCTGTCAAAGGAATAAAGAAATATTTTCCAACTATTGCTTCGTACCCTCGTCGTCGCCAACGCGTCGCTAACAGTATTGTAATAAATGCACACACACACTTTTGTATTATGTATTCACGATATGTTTAGTGTGGGGGGGGGGGGGGGGGTGGCGAAAGTATAATCAGATTCGAAATTACACGGAAGAGGCCGAGTGACGGTGAAAAAAAAAGGCAATCGAAATGTCATAATATAATACGAACGAACCGTGTCGTGTTCGTATTATCACGTGATCGAATTGTATACACTGTTCTGAAAAGTACAAATTGCGAACGATTGTCGATCGATAAAGATGAATTGAACTTTGGAAAAATATTTTATATTATACGCGTCACACACGAATATTATACGTGGCATGTGTGTGTATGTGTTTGTATCAATACGGCGTGATAAGCCGATTACGGTGTTGGTCCCTAAGTTTTTGATTCGCTTTGCTTGATTTCCGGCGAGCTATATAAATCGTTACACGAGTCACGGATTTTCCCTCGCCGTGAATACTTCCAGACACGTATATAATATCGCTCCGCTCGCCGCTACGTAATCATTGGGCACACACCCTCGACACACGTCCCGCACGCTCCGCACCTCACGTGTAGTCGTGGCTGCGTACAGGCCTATAATATTATTATGTTATGGCCCTAAAGAGTAAAGGATCTATGTGTGTACGATAATATTATTACGGTTTACAAATACGCGTGATCGTGATTTGAATTTCCGTAAAAATCATACATTGTCCTCGGAGGGGGCGCGTCGACAAAACCGTGCGCGATACCAGGATGCATTATTATATTACCATATATCTAGGTATACTTATTGTTTGGTTACGGATTGGCACTTTCACACATTGGCACCCAGACAGGTTAGCAAGACGTACTGCTACTGCACGAGCTCTAGAGTTTGGGGAGGGGAAGTGTGAAAAATACGACTGCAGTTTCGCAGAGAAATTTATAAATCTTCAGCATCAACTACTCTTTAGTCTATAATAATTAATTTTTGTGAACTACTGCAGTGATTAATAATTGAGTATATTATTTGAAATTGAGTATTATTGTGAAGAGCAGAGAGAATATTTTTTTTTAATAAAAAAAAATGGGGGGTGGAAGGAGTGGGTTACTTTTTTTAACTACATGTGCTTTTAAAATATCTCGGTGCACCACTGTAATATCACCCCCCCCCCTTCCCTCCCCATCACATCACATCACTGAATAAAATGTATAATATAGTCACCGCCCACCCGGTGAACGTCATTAGTAGGTACTTCTCTATGATATTTTGTATTTACAGTTACAAAACTTTCAAATAAAAGTAATTAATAATCACAATATATTGTTTATAATAAATTAATAGTATAGCATAGTTAATAATTAATATTTCATAGTTGCATGTAACTAAACACAATACAATAAAGAACATTAAAATTCCCTGAGGTCCTTAAATGCGTCACAAGTTTTATTTCAATGATATTAACTATGATAAATAAGTATAATAATTGTTGCAGTAAAAGTCGAATGCCAGTATAAAATGTTGAGGGAAATAAATATCATTGAAATTAAATTTTAACAATGTTTTAAAATAAGCCAGTGACGTTCATGAGGTAGGCAGGTACGCACTTAACAACATATGCAATACGGTAGCATCAAGCCGACCAGCTGACATGATTATAATATAATAAAATACAATTTCAAATATCACAAGAAGTATACACCCATTTTCCTTATATAGATCACCTACCAGACTGACCTATATAAAATACGATATCGGGGTACACAGAAATATTGATCGTGAGTAGGTATCGATATTTTGGATAAAAGACCGCTGACGTAAGGTCACCTGGTGGCAGGAGTGATACATTTCATACGGCTCAGTGGTCAGGCAATATCAAACATGTCGTGTACATGCGCACATTGCAAAGCACAGTCGCGAGGACTTGTTTAAACAGTTATAAAATATAAATTAGACCGACTCTACAATAATGAATTGACATTGACAGAATTTCAATTATCCGTGAGCCATGACCATATTATATTGCAACTATATACTGCTTATATATATGTATATATATATTATATATACTATACGGGGTGAATGGGTGATCCATTTAACGTAAGACACTAATTATTTCAGAAAACATGTTAACGTTTTTGAAAGTATTTACTTTACATACCTTTGAATCGGTACAAATAACAACATCATTTTTGGCAGAAAAATGTATAAAAATCAAAACTACTGGACAATTAGTTTATTAGCTATAATGAATTTAAAGTTTTGACGAAGACCAACATTTTGTGAAGTTCCCCCCGGTTCACTACATTTCGCTCATCCAAACTTTATATCAATTATATCTAACTATAACTGTATTTACTTATAAGTTATAACTCATACACAACTCGTCCAGAATTTGACTTTTCTATTTCAAAGTACTTCAAAATTTTCTGCCTTGGAATGAATAATTAAAAATCAAATTTTTGTCGTTAAAAAAAAATTAAAAAATAAAAACAATTACTATAAAAATATATTTTTATAAAAAGGTTTATGGTTTTTGAAATAATGAGCTCATATTGCGTTAAATCATCCGGTACCTAAAATAGGTATATCGTATATATTATAATATATAGGTAGGTATTATATATATAATATAGCTTGTGCGTCTAACTCCGCGCAGCCGGAAAACGGGATTAAGCATTAATTTTTAAAATTAGCTATATTATTAATAGCTGTGCAAAGGCATCAGCAGTAATTATTATTATTTTATTGAATTTAAACAGCCATAATAGTACACACAACAGTGGGGCTTGGAATCAATTTCAAAATCAATGTTAAACATTGATAATAATCTTTAAAACTCTTAAGTCTAATCAAATGTAAAATTAAAATCGTCATTTTTTTCTTTTGATTTTTGAAATGTATATATATTGAAATCGAGAAATAATAAAATTGATAATTTATATTTAAATAATAATCGTTTTATAATAAAATCGTAAAGTTAGTTGTATAGTTATAAAGTATAACTATATACGTGTAGTTGTAAACAAATCAGTTAAAATTTTTTCTCAGGAGCGTCGAAATGGAGGAAAATACATTTAAGAGAAACACACGCATGCACTGGGAAATTAGAAAGATAACCGAAACATTTTAAGTCTTCAATTGCATTCAGTCCAGATATCCGGAGTAACAATGAGCAAAACTTCTTCAAAACTTGTACAGTCGTACTACTCGAAACTAGTCCGTAAAAAAATATTGAATAATATATAATAATAATAAAAACATTATTGTACAACCGACATAAGTATTCGACCGAAATCTAGAAAAAAATTATTCGACCGTCTATTATTATACTGTTCGAATACATACAAATGGGTATACAATTGCGACCAGTCCGATCGGATGTACCTACATTTCGCTAATTTGTTTTCGACCAAATGACCCCGCTTCTGATGTAGGTACCTACCCATACCTAGTAGATAATATACATTATTATTTCCATTACCTACCTCGTCGTATACAGAAGGTCTCGAATTTCCGATTACGCAATAGCATAGCATCTGTCCATTTTTTTCTCCACATATTGTAATATTATTTTCATCCGATCCGAACATCTGGATGGTATGAGTGGCAATCTGATGATGATGACTCAATGATGGGATTGAAATATTTTTGGCTACGAACACTCCCTGTATGAACATTAAAAGCCCCGAGAGAATCGCAGACAATCTCGGCTTTTAACGGCTCAGTTCATTTGCTATTAATAGGATCGTTTATTGTTGAAAAATTCATTGAAGTACTTAATAAAGTTATTTTTATTTTCCTTGATTTTCGGTTTTGTTTTGTGCATCTTCTTTGTATCAGACACGAAATCCTCTTGAGTATATTGCAGTTAATCCGAAGACATAAGGTTCTGACGAGTTATCTGAAAGGGATTTTCCGAGTTCTCATTGTAAATGACCAACGAGTTGAATAGAAATTGCTCCATTGTTATCATGTGTACGCCAGTTACCGGGAGTTTCAAAGTTTTATACAAGTGAACGTTTTCATTAAAAAAACACGTTTTATTAAATATTCTCTTTTGCAAATAACGGACAAAGGCACTTTTACTAGTTGAATGGAATTCCTTGAGTGGGTATGATTTTTAGTCAAAAGGTAATATTATTGGAAAGTCGTGAAATTGTTGGATATCACAAAAAATAATTGTGTGCATAGCAGTAAGTTGTAGCTTACTAAAATAATCTGTCAATGACAATTTTCAATAAGCCACATTTGCATTTAAAAAAAAAATGATGTGAATATATAAAGTTTTTTTTTACTCAATATTATATTTTTTTTTCAAGTAATAAAATCCAACAAATTACTAACAAACAAAAACTGAAAATATATTAAATATAAATATACATTTGAATACATACATGACACATGTATTTAATAGCTTTTTTCGTCACAACTTTTTCAAATAATAAGCAACTGTGTTAAAAGTAGGTACATACATCATTTTAATACATAAATATTTTATATATTTTGAATTTTACAAGTATGGCTAAATAAAATCATATTATTAAAGGTAGCAAAACAATTATTAATTTTCTAACTAACTTTATTTTTTTTAAATATTTCATAATTAAATAGTTTTAAACATTTGATTAGTTTGTGTGGTATTCATATTACAATTTAAAACGTTTAGAACTCGTAAAATTAAAATTATATTTTGTTGTTTGTTCATAATATTATTACATCACGACTGTTTGTATACTTTCTAACTATTTATTTAGAATATTTTTCATAAACCATACAAATTACTTGATGTGCCATCCCGTTTTTCAACATGGTTTTTAATCACGTATAAAATAAATAACTAACCAAATAAAACAAACATTTATAACCCAACTGAACGTTGACCGTTTCAATTTGAATCTGTAACGGAACATTATGTGATTATTATTGACCTAGCATTTGACTTATCATTACAACTATGTCAAACGTTTTCCGCTTTCCCATAAACAGTGAATAAAATTTAATACTAAAAGCATAATAACTCATGAACAGTAGCATACTGTAAACATAGATAGTTTATAGAATTCTTGAATTTTGTTTCTAAACGGTTATTACTATTGAATCTATAAATAGCATGTATTATTGTAATATTACATTATAGTACATTTAACCTGACCCGGTTTATAAGAAATAAATTCGTAAAAATACCCAGTTATTATTGTACCTACAATGTATATTTATAATTTATGGTACACCGAGTTTTCTCACCATCCCACTTTTTTGCAATGTTCGTTTTACAAATTAAAAACAATAATTAATATATAGTAAGAACAAACAATTCATCTCCAGCTAATGTCACACGGTTGTAAGCAGAAGTAGTTCGCTCCGCCAAAATATTAATTTTGACCTCTACGTTTCACTGTTGATAAATGATTATAATTATGATTCGTCTAATTACTAATTCACTCAATTTGTTTTCTTAATATTGTAACCGCAAACATTGGTTATAATATTATTCGTACAATTAAATTTTTATGCTTGGATTGTTCAATATTTTGACGGATGTATAACATTTGATTCCTTTATTTTATTAATATTAACTAATAATATTTTGATAAAATAATCGATTACCAAAGCAACAAAAATCTTTCATTTTTATTTTTTTAATTCAACGAGGAGAAAGGAATTCATATTGTTAGTGTGTTCAGTCTCAGAGGTCGACCGGCAGGACCGAAAAACCTCGACCAGTAGCAATAAAACAGTATACCCAGGTACCCATATGTACCATATAATGTACATAGGCGAAATCTGGGCGCGAAGCCAGGGAGGTAATGACGTACGAATCATTGCCACCACGTACAATCAAATTAATTTGTTTATATTTTTTAATCTGTTTATTGGTTTTTTTTTTTTGTTTAGATCATCTACGTAGGTTTTCTTAGTCAGTCAGATCTCAAACGCTTATACGCTTTAATAAGGTATCTTACGTGGGTACGTACCTGGGAATCTAAAGTACCAATACGGGTGCAGTCTCGATCTAAATAATAATAATATCTGTACCCCGGAGGTAAAGGACTCCATGTCCATTTTTGAAGAAATTTAGTTAACTTCATGTCATTGTGGTACATTCTTCGCTCTATATAAAGATATGAAGCACTTAAGGGGCGTCATTTCAGTTTTTTTTTGGATGTGTAAACTTTTAAGCAGGTCAATTTTGACATTTCACCAGGCCATTCAAAAAAAAATATTTATACATATATAAATGTAGGTAACCTATGCAAACCTATGTTATATTCTTTCCTTCCCTTTTATAACTCTAATAGAAACTCATGACGACTAACTAATGCAACTTTTAAATAACTAGAAATTCAAAGAATTAAATGCTTATAAGCAATTAAAGCAACGAGCTAAAGCCATTTCACTATTATTTGAAAAAAAGGCAAATAAGGTGTAATCAAAAAAACCTGATAAACCAAAAATATACAAAAACTTGAAAAAATATATAATGGAGTGAGTGGTGCCGTTGCACACCCGTTGCCCCCCCCCCCCCGAATGACGCTCCTGAAGCACTATGTCCAGTTAAAAAAAAGTAACAGAAATGAAGAGATGGAAAATAAATTCTCGGCGGTAAAGACAATCGAAAATTTGACTTCCTGTAAAATCGCTATTTTGTGACATGGTGTCCTTTGCCTCCGGGGTACTGATATGTGACTCGATAGACTCGGAAAATGTCAGACCCAAGGCCATCACCGGGGCGAATGAAACGTTGGCAGTGGTCCATCGCGGGACGTGAAACAAATAGTTTATGGAGCGAACGTTTCGATCGATTTTCATATTAAAGGACACGACGTCATATTGTAAGGAAAACCCGTACGGTATATGAGTGTTTTTTTTAATACCGCCCTATAACCATAATAATATATAACGGCTGCAGACATCGATGTCGGTGTGCGCATTATACACGAAACAGTAATGATATTGTGCCTAATTCGATAATTAACGCTGACGAGATGTGTGCGAGACTTGAACTTCGCCATATGTAAGTACCTACATTACATCAGGTATTACGATATTACGTGAACCGGGGAAGTCTTACGCGGACGATCTCGTTAGTGTATATACTATATTATTATCTATTATCATTGTTACTATTATTATACTTTGGAAAACGACGACGTCGGACACAGAATAACGTATAATATACTTGAGAAACGTTCTACTTTTCTAACGACGTTTTCGCGAGCGAAACATTATGCGTGTTAACGTTTCGCATCTGTGTTAATGACCTATACTAGATACAGCACCACGTACGTACGGTGACGAGTGTGATTATTTTGCAAAACGATAGACGAGGGGGTTGGGTGGGGGGGGGCGAGTGTGCCGGGACTGGCGTGTGTGGAAAAAAATGCGTGTCCTCCGTAATGCATAATGCTCCTAGTAATAATAATTATTATTATTAATGTACCTATATAATAATGTATGCATGTTGTGACACGCGCGTTTATTATTCGTATACATTTCGAAACGTGCTTAATATTGTTGTAGCGGATAAAAGCGCGTATACACACAATATAAATCGAATTCCGAGAATTTACAAAGTCTTTGGAAAAACATAACTTTGTGGTGAAAAAAAAACAACAACAGAATTGATTTTTATTTACGCGGAAATAATAATGTTTTGCTCGATTTGAGGCGTGCCGATCGATAATCATGGCTGGCCGACTATATACCAAGCGGAATACGTGGACTTATACAAATCATACAATATGCATGTCGAAGGTCGAGGGTAGGAAGAAAAGGCGAGTAAATTAAGTGATCGTTCTAAATAATTTATTAATTATTAATTTGCTAATCGTCTTTGACACCCTGGACGAATATTATATTGCTAAACAAAATACATATACTAGTTTGTGCCTATATATAATAATAAAAATAGATATTTATTAAATAAAAAAAATACTTAAATAAAAACATGTAACACCCCAAAGGGTAAGAGTACAATACTGAAATACTAAAATTATCTTTAAATTAACACATGAAGATAATAATTGAAAAAACAGAGAACAAATTAAACGTCAAAATTCAAATTATAAATACGATTTTTTAGCTAAGAACAGGAATCGAAAAAAAAGTCAAAATTAGGAATTTTATTACAAGCTGTTAGTAGGCGACACACCGGATTATTTGGGAAGAAGTAGTTTTTAAAATGAGGTATCGCAAAAGGTGGGTTAATTCTGGAGTTCAAAGAGGGTACTTTAAGACCTATTTTCACAATGATACTGGAATATCCCTAATAAATATCTGGATTAAAACTCAACTTAAAAACTTTCACGTCAAGCTGAAGGACTCGGACGGAGCCCGCCATTACAAACTAGGAAAGAAAACCCAAAATAGGCCACTGCGACCTCGACTGCCCCAAGACATTCTCCTATCAGACACTGAAGAGCTCTCATCGGAAGATGAAGAATAAACCAACAAATAATGTCAAACCTAATAATGAATTATTATAGCATTGTAATCACTAACATAAATTTAAATATTAAATTGTAATTATATTTGTAATGTAATGTATCGTACTTGTAATAGCACCTAATGTGCTGAAACATTTTAAAAATAATAAACGAAAAAAAAGACCTATTTTATGTTGGTAATAACTAAGGACAGTCAATAACACCGTTCAGGACTTAATGCATAAAAGTGACATCAAACATTACCTGTCTTAATTTTAGCGACTTAAGACCCACAAAGTTCGCAATATCATCAGTTCTGTGAAAAGGATAATTAGTTTTATAAGCATAAAAACGCAAAAAATGTTTTTGAATCTTTTCTAATTTAATAATTGAACCAGAGTGATTAGGATTCCACAAAACCGTACCATATTCGTGTAAAGATCTTACTATAGTGAACAGAACAAAACCTTCATACATAAAACATCATTAAACTCAGAACAAGTGCGTGGACAGGATTTCTGAAATAATATTTATTATTATAAACTATTTTATTTCTATGATAATAAATATTTAAACTATACTTGCCGTGGTATCAATATTATTTTTATTTGAAATTTCTATCTCTTTTGTACAATAATAGAATCGATGTAATGTTTTAAACTTATTAGATTTTTATACATTCGTTTCGTTTTTACCACTTGCGATTTTAACCACTTTTCTACATAAATATGAAGTTCATTATAGTTATGATCTACGTTACATACTATTTATATGAATATATGAACGATAGCAGTGGTTTTCTAACTGCGGTACACACACCACTCCTATATAATACAGAGGTCCTTCTCGAGTCCTCAAGGACCATCAAGCCTACAAACACTCATACTACAACACTAACATTTAATCACACATTTTCTTTCCCCTAATATTTAGAAATATTATAACATTATACGATGGTAAAAATGATATTTTGTCATTAATAATGCAAATATTGACTCAATTTAAAATAAAATTAAGTATACGACTAAACCGTCTGAACCTGAATTCTCTGACTTCTAATTTTACAGTAGGCAGGTGCGGCACCATTCTTCTCGTTGAACTTATAAGTTGATTTGACTTATGAAGAATAATTTAACTGATTATATTTAAAACTTATATTGTAAACAATTTTTCATAAATAAATATCGGATACTCTCAAAAATTGTTCTAATTTTTTACTTTTTTACTATCCTGTTAAATGTACCTTTTGTTGTATGTATTAAATTTGTGATTTATGTTTAATAGTTTACTCCCAGCTAGAACACAACTGATCTGTAGTACACGAGAATAAATGATGAGAAAAAATTGTTGATTTATGATTGTCGTAACAAAATATGATACCAAATATAAAGCGTATACAAATTCAGAACTCCCTATTGGCTATTACAGAATATTAAGACATCTAAACAGTGTATCCACTATCCAGTTGCACATAATATTGACTGCTGACCAGAAACACCTTTAAAGATAAAAAAAAACACTCATCCCCTTGTTGAGTCCTATATAAAAATTGCGTTTCATTTTAAATGTAAACATGTAATCATTATTAATGTATAATAATTCTATCAACCGTTACTTATTTCAACAAATATTCTAAACGTACTTTATATTGATTATCAATAGGTTTAGACGACAACGCTATAGTTGGTAAAAAAAAAAAGCTCGAAATCTACTTGTTATCGACCACTCACCACTGCGATACCGGACAAATTATTTTTTTGTTCCCGAAACAGGTATTTATACTCGTGTGCTCGTATTGCTACAAGCACGTTAAATGTCACCACCGTTTCGTCGGCTCGAAATCGAGTTCGGCGCATTCTCGGTTATTTTTAATAGACGCAATAAAAACTTGCATCCCGTACGACTATTTTTCGACCGCTGCGTTAACACAACAACAATAATAAAAATAACAATAATAATTTATAGCCACAGCCAGACCACCGTCATATAATTTGCACAACGTAGGTACCTATATATATATAATAATAATAATGTATATTACACACTGCAAGTATAATTGTATATTATGTGACGTAAAAACGGGAAACGATCGCAAACACTAATATAAAGAAAACGAACTCGATATAAATCCGACCGCGGCCCGATAAGCCGACATAATATTGTTATTTGAACCTACAGCCGTAATAAATACGACATAGTAAACAGAGTGGGTATTATAAACGTTAAAATGTAATATGCCGACGACGTTGATACGACGCTTGTACCTACCTACACTTCTTACTATCATAGACGGCAAACGTTGGATAAACAATATTATGATCATTATACATTTATGCATAATCCACCGTTCGTTCTGTGGCCGAAGCGATTTGCAGGTGGATTTCCCAACTTCGTGTCGTACTCAACCTGCACCGCCCCACCCCTAGAAGAGTTTCAAATTTTAAATTCACAAATATACCTATCGTATACCTATTGTGGAGCTGGCAAGAAATTTAAGATTTAGATGATAGTTTATCATGTGGTTATTTTTGTTAAAATAAAATAATATCAAGCGTGTGACTATAGGACTATAATACAAAACTTTTCGATTATTATACGTTTTTATCAATGTGGGAAATGTAAACTATAGCTTACAAATTACAAACTATACTAAGCCTCTTAATTAGACTCTTTTGTTTACTACCCAAACCGAGTATTATAAAATATATTTAAATGTGATATGACAACGACGCTAATATGATGGCTATTATATTGTACACTTGTTATAAAAGGTAAAGAGTAGTGAATGTGAAACAATATGAGCATTGTACATTACGCACCCACTGTTAAATCGTTCCACAGCTGACGTGATTTGTAGGTGGTTTGCCCAACCTGCATGGTCCCACACTCCCACCATTAGATGCTAAGCTCTGCACAGTTTGGAATTTAAATATATGGATCACATGTTATAAAACTCGTAAAAAATTATAGATGATGAGGTAACATTTTGTTTATTAAAAATAAATAATATTACTCATTCACGTGTGTAGACTGTAGGTGCATAATACAAAGCCTTTGGTTATTATAAGTTTTTATCAGTGCGGAAAATGTAAATTATACCTTACAAATTATTAATTAAGTCTCTTAATTAGGGCTATTTAAATGTACTAATTGTACCTATAATATACCAATTACCTATACTTATCATTTAACTACTACACTATATTTAGTAGTGGACTAACACTAACGCCAATATTTTGAGGGATGCCTTGCAGGCTGTAGCTCTATACCGCTCATTTGGTAGTAACCTACTCGGTTAAATTCAATTTTTATGTACCAAAATACTTCGAAAACAATTTTGCTTCGGAATGTAAAATTAAAAATGTACGTTGTTATTAAAAAAAGTTATTAATATAATTTTTTTTTACAATATATTTAAAGAAGTATTATGAAAAATAATTTAGATTATATTTTATACAATATAAACACTATTAATTACCTATATAATATTTACACAATCATTTTTCATGATAATTTGTTGTTAAAAACATTTAATTTTCTATTTTCAAAATGTTTCACATTCGACTCGTATATAGTCGCTTAATATAATAAAATTACATTGTACTTCATAAAGGTAGATGCATAGACAATTGCAATCAAAACTATTAATATAAGTATATAACTAGAAATGGTATGCTCTCATTAATGAGTGTAAGGCTAAGACATAGTTTGTATCTACGTGCAGATCGACTTGGGTCAGTTATTTATATCGTTGAAATAAATTATTTATCAAAATTGTGCATAAGTGACTCGAGAGTGTAACAGAAAATGTGTCAAGTTTAAATGCTAATTTCTTACATAGCTTTATCAATTTGATATTATTAAGTATTGGCAAGTAAACAAAACGATGAATGCCTATAAATAAATATAAATATTAAGTACAGAAAAAATGCAGTTAAGTTTTGACCGGTGACGTACATACAATTAACGCAAGTAGAATGTATTTGGCGGTCCTAAGTCCATTTTTTACAAGTAGATAAAAAAGCTCCAGCGGACATTACTGAATTACACGATCAACCATTACCGTGTTGTTCACATTATATTCTGTGATATTTTTTTTATTTTGTACGTGTACAGTTAATAAATATACTGTGTAAAGAACATTTAATTATAAAAATATGTTTTTTTATTTACTATCTATATAATTATGTCCTATAATAAAACTTGAAAAACGCTTTTAACTAATGAACTAAAAAGTCCAGAAAAAATGTACGATTAAAATATCCCCTTTATACAGTAAATAGGTATATTTGTATGATTACAAAAAAAAAAATTCACACATAATCGGTACGCAGTAGTCGTTGAGTGTATACTTACAAGTCAGTAATGTCCACTTGATCTATTTTCATCTCCCTGTAGTAAAAATGGACTCAGAACCACCAAATACAAAGGATCTACCAACGCACGTTACTATAAATGTCTAAAAAAGTGTGGTGGAGGGGCGTGGGTTACAGTCAATTAAGGAAACTAAAACTTCAGAGTAAGAAAAAAAACTCGATTATTGTTTAACGCGAAGGTAATTTTTTTTCTCACTGGTTCGTGACAACGCTTGTCGAAAAAGGTTTAATCTGTATTTACACTCCCCAATGCATACGGCCATGTATCTTAATAGTTTTACACCTTTAACCGGCTGACCGTAATCTAAGTATATCTGCCAGCAGAGTATTGCGTGGTTGCACTTACGTGACAGTAAAACGATACAATATAATATAATCTACATAGATTATTTATTATATTGTAATGCATGATCAAATTATTTTATTATTTTACATAGATTGAAATGTATTCCAATCGAATGCATCAAATATAGCGACGGTGTTTTGTGAAATTAAATTAGGCGGATTATAGTATAAAAACTATTTTGAGATAAAAAAAAAATACATTAAATATCTAATTTAAATTGTAATTTAAAAAAAAAGAACAAACGAAAAATAAATTATTTCATATATGATCAATATAGGTAGTTTTATTAATGTTTACTTTTTCACATTATTCAAATATCTGTTTCAATAAATAAATAATATTTAAAAGTGCAGGCATTTCGAATTCATTTAAAATGGTTACATTAAGACGTTACCATCATAAGATTAATATTAAAATGTATATACTTTACAATCAATTCACGGAGAGGATTGAATAATAAAAGTATATATAATCAACAAATGTTTTCAAAAACAAAACAAAACAATAATGCATTATTTAAAAATCAATAACTCCTCGACCCAGTTCAAAGTAAACAAAAAACTATAAAGACACAACAGTTTTGCAAATTAAAGATACCTTACATATACAGGATGATTCACTCAGCATTCACCTCCATCATTTCATTTAAAAATAAATTTATTCAAATTCTGATTTTAGAATTTTTATATATGTACTCCAAGACAATTTTTCAAATTCTTGAATTTTTTGTTCTACTTATGGAGTGACACGAGTTGGTACAAACCTCTCATTTTCAGATGAGAACCCCTCTTTTTTACTATAAGTTATAAACTTATAAAGCGCATAATTTTTTTTTTTTGAAATTTTGATGTTAGTAGTTCAAAATTCGAATAATGAGTAGTTTCATATTTATTAAATAACTATGATAATAGTTCTTAAAAATGGTTTTACAAAAATATAAAATAGATGTATTATTGGAACAAGTATTTATTATACTTGGGCCATTTTTACAAGATTATCAATGTTTAAAGATAAATATGTAATGATATGCTCACACATCATTGTAACAATTATTTAAAATATAACAAATAAATAAATAACGGCCAGACTATCACACGTAGAAATCGGAAATCTCTAGACCCCAATAAATCATTGTCACAGACAAAATTGTCTAATTATATTATACGATCAGGGATTAAGAAATCGACACGTACCTATGTTTGCAACTGTAGAGCGTAGGACGTGTGGCTTTCTTACATGCCGCCGGAGTAAAGGTATGGTAAAAAAGGTCCTTGTCACAGAAGAGAAATCGGATGTACAAAACACCCTTTTGATGAAGCCGCCTATCACTCTCTGGTCGGCACAACCGGATCGTCCCTTCGGCAGTGCATGAGCACCTTTCTCGTGTGAAACAGCCTCTCACGAGTGCATGCGCACCAACAAACAACCTCTCTGTACCGAATTCTACGAGCGACAACTGGACTCCTATGACGAGCAATAATCAGTGCGTTTTATTATTTTGATTCGAGTATTTTGAGTAATTAATTTGTGTCACCTAAAACTAGTACAGCATAACCCAGAAACAGCTGCGAGTCAGGTAAGCCATATAATATAAAATATATTATTATTGACTGCATTATATTACATTACATGTGCATGCATTTACATTTATATCATAGAGTGTATTTGATCAAATTCTCGAATTCACGACCTCGAGAACCCCCCGACGATCAGGAGGAAGGTAGTAACATAAATTTAGATCATCTTAAATATTAGTGTCGGCAGGCGTTGTATTAATATTTACGGTGATTCTCCATATTATTTTATTCTTTTATAATTTTACTTTTATTCTAATTTTTGCGTTATTACAAATATAAATGACTAAAATTTTCAAATCACCATCATAGCCCTCAAATCTTATGAGCTTATCACTGTGTAACTTTTATCCTTATAACACTCAACATTCTTTATCCTTAAATGACTCAAAAACAACTCGTTCGAATTTCGATTCTGATATGTAGAATTTTCAGGAAACTTATCAACTGAATTGTTTACAGAAGAAATTGAAAAGGTTGGCTCTCATTTGAAAAACCTAAATTTGTTGCTCGGCAGAACACATCTCTTATACCTAGTATACGAAAAATCTCAAGAGTTTGAAAACATAATTTTTAAGCACATTTAAAAATTCCAAAAAACTGATTTTAAATAACTACATTATTGAAGAAACAAAAGCGGGTGAGCATTCCTGATGAATCACCCTGTATGTACCAAAGATCATAATTAAAATTAAATGTATTTGTATCTTTATCAAATGCAAATATTTTGTCATAAAAATGAACAGAGAAGTTAGTATAGGGGCATGGTATACATATATCACCGAGCGTATTACCTAAAATACGACACTAAAATGTTGCTGGAAAACTACAAAACTCGATTTGGACGAAAATATTTTGCCGGTGGCCTCGAAATACCCTTAAAAAGTCAACAATATAATTAGACTGAAAACAAAACGTCATAACTCATAACAGTCGTGACCAATTAAATTCTGACTACAGGCGTACTACAACGGACAGCCAAAGAAAGATAATCTCGGAATTGAAGTGTAAACATCGATTTGTACGTTGTACATCGACAAAATATCTACGATAATAACGGCGACGTAGAAAGATTACAGTGTCACGAATTAATATTATTGCCACGTAAAACTGTTGTGGCCAGTAAGTGTGACGTGGAATGATCACTGTAATCTTAGGAAGGGATGAAGGTTGGGGATCTCATCTTGATTTTTTCAATTTAATACATTAATGATATTTGTTACCACCGTTGAAAAAGAAACGTTAATTATTGACGTGGGGCATGGAGGGAAAACCATCTGTATCAATAGTTCGGTTGAGTTGTATCAAAAGTTTCAATCAGACATAGGGGAAAATAGGAAGGGATCTAGGGGCTAAGCACCACCCAAAATAAATGTCTACAGCCCCTTCCAAATATTTTCTAAGCTTAGGTATTCAATGTTATTAAATAGTGGTTGGTCTTCAGCTTCCCCCAAATCTCAAAAGATCTTTGCAATCAGATAGCCCTCTTCTGTCCGAACTTAACATACGTCACTGTATAATGTATATACGTCGTCTGGACAAGTCTGGACATTTGTCGTCCGTAGAAAACAACATCGTTATTTTAGACCTCGATTGCATAAAAGTAAAAAATGAGAATCAAATAATGTCGTTGTTAAAAAATACATTGTTATAAAACCGTATTGTTTAAAAACAACACCAATAAAGTTATATGACTTCCTGCCGTTGGGACGAGTTAATCGATTTGCAGACATCGTTTGGAGACAAAACCATTCGGCGTGATTATAAATTATAATGAAGTGTACTTGAGAATTTAGACCATTTTTTGACACATTACCACGAAGTAAAATAGAATTTACCGTTTAATTAAAAAATAATAATCATAATAATGATATAATTTATTGTAAGGAAGAAGAGACGGACAAATGGTGGAGCGTATTATTATTCTAATACCCTCGAATATGACAACCGTCGGTTATGGTTTCAGGAAAAAAAAAGATAAAAACAAAGATAAACACCGTCCTATAATTGCAAAACTTTCTATTATTTAATAAAAAAAAAATCCGGGCACCGCTCGAAGTTTCAAAGTGTGTAATGATGAACTTTTTGGTTTGCTAAGCTCTTGACAATATAGAACAGAAATTGCATACCTGTCGCACGACCGTTAACAATCTCGGGTGGTTTTTTATTTTTGAGTGAATGCTATTATTTTGTACCCGGTGCCGCACGCGATGACGATCGACATCATATAAAACAGCGTATTACAATTTACAATGCACCTCTGAGTCGATAATATAATAAAATATTTTCATAGTGTGCGGAAAATGCTTATGACCCAAGTTCGTATAACTTCACCCGAAATGTTTAAAGGATATATTTATTATATTAAAATTTAAAATTATGTATTTTTAGTTCGTGTATTAAAAATATTTAAACCTCCCCCCACCGAAAATTTACCCTACATACGTACTTGCTACAAACTAAAATAACCACAATACATGCTGTGCATTTGGCAATTGCGGATGCACGTAAGTTAAAACGGACATTCTAAGAGAAATGAATGCAAACACAACATAACATTATTATTATACGGCAGACGTATCCGGCTCTTAGAGATGAATAAAACAATCGATAAAATATCTCCTGCAATGTAGGGGCGTCGTGTTAGTGCATCGTGAAGTGTCCATTAAACAGAGGTTCATCTGCAGCGAATTCAAATAAATATGGTGGTTTTTTTATAACTATTATTTTAACGCGACACAGTACCCGCATCCGTGTTTATGTGACCGTCTTCGTTTGTGCGACATGGCAAATGTGTGCTGTTAGCATTAATATTAGAGTGCATTGACCTACAATCAAACTTAACCTTAAGAACAGTAATAATACCTGTTTTTGCACGCTGGTTTTTTGCGATATTTAAACTTTTAAGCGAGTTACGAGCATTTTCAAATTGTAATATTTTACATATTCATAACCGTCGGTAAAAAATATCAGAAGACCCAGCACACAGATAATATTATAGTAACACAGATAATATTATTTTTCTTTCTTTTAGATTTTTTAATAGGTTGGATATAATATTAAAGGTAACAACACAGAGTTGGTTTTCCTGAACGTAAATGCCCTACGCGGTACGTTTTGAAGGCGAAGATAATATACTTGCGGGTGTGACGTCTTCTTACATTCTGACATATGCTTCAGCTTATGGAGTTCTAAATGAGATTTTCAATTAGAGTAAATAATATATAACCCCCCCCCCCCCAACAAAAAATCACGAGATATGATATGTTATATATACTTTTAAAAGTTGATATTATAGGTAATCTATGTATCTCAAAGATGTAATGTAGGTAGTAACAATAATTATGATTATTTTTTCTTTAATTACGCACATATTTACTGAGGAATGTGTGTATACTCTAGTACACATAAATCAATTTTGATTAGGTATTTTTAATAGTTATCACTTGATCAGTTGTCACTAATTTTTTGAAATATATTTATACTTAAAAAGAGCTGTACCTGTTGTAATATTTAAGATACATATGACTCAATAATATTTCATATTGCCTTTTTTTATTACCTACCATTGCTTGATTGTCGAACAAATATCAACTTTTATGATAAGCTCATAATCTGAAGAAGAATACTTTTTTTAAAAATATTAGTATGTACAATAATATTGAACACTGAATAAAGTTTTTTACTAATAATAGCATTATAAGAAGTTTAAATAAATGGAATAGACAGTGCACAAGGGTGAGGCAGATTTCGCATGGTTTCCCTTGCCACTTTGCTCCTTTTGGTTTATATTGAATCGAAATGTTCTTAACAGTATTATTCTTAGTATTGAGATCTTACTAAAAAAATAAAAATTAAAAGTTGATATTGATTTCGGCAAGCTACACAAAGGTAAGAAACTGCAGGTACTTAATATATATTTTTAGAATTACATCATATGCCAATATCTATGATTTTGAAAAAATAATAATTTTCAGTTTTCTTTGTTAAAAAAATCACTACGTATATTATACACGATTGCGGACATGTCAATTATTGCACAATAATATTGTATTGTATATTAATATGTCGGTCGGCATTCGAGGTTTCGATGAAATTGGAATTTATTGCCCACACAAAAAATATAGGGTAATGTATTATTAATAAACATGTCAACGGTTCTCAAATTGGAATTTATTGCGAATAAAACTTCATGGTATAACTCCGATAAGTCTGCGTGAAGTATTTCAAGAAACTATATTATTAAACGGGAATAAACAAACGTCGTCCGTTGAACAATTTTATAAACAGGAAAACGTTTCATTGACAATGGACCGATGAATTCGACCAGATCGCTATTTCTGAAATTATTAAGTTTCCACAGGGTTTTGTTTCTTTCTCTCTCTCTCTACTTTTTTTTTACAATCTTTAACAACGAAAAGGTTTTGTTTGAAATAGTTTACAATCCATATAATGTCAAAAGTTATAATGCAAACAGTTTGTTCCGGAAAAACGGTGAGTGAATCGATATGTCTCATGTATAGTATAGAAACACCACGTATTATAAATATTATGTACGCGCGTAGTGTAAAATAATAATAATATTGCTTTTCAAAACGATACTATTTTAATCGAAAATCGATAATCAACCGATATGATATGATAAGTGAAATTATGGTGTGTTTTATTGGACAACCTCATTCTTAAGTGTAACTACGTTTAGAATAATATCATTTTAAATAAACACAATTGTGTGTGTGTAAAAAAAAAAAAGGAAAAACAGTTGAATCTGTAAAGTATAAACGAAAGCGCGACGAAAGTGTGTTTTTTTATACCCTCGTATTTTTGTTTTATTTTTTTTTTTTTGGATGAATTCAACCAAGAATGATGCCTGAACTACGTGTATGTATTTGCTTTCCTGTATCTCTTACCTAACCATGTATATTACATGGAAAATAAAAAAAAACGTCTTGCTTTCAATGAACACGGCCCAAGTAGCTGTGATATATTTGTTGTTTTTTTTCAATTTTGTCTGTTTCTACACAATCTATATTCGTGTATATAGAGACAGGTACATAATATTACCTCATCGTTTCATTTGAGTATAAATTCATTTTCGAATAATTAGAACTTATTTTCACAATATTAAATGCTTTGAGTTTTTTCTTGGATTATTATAAAATAATTTTTCAAATATTTTCATATAATAAATTGAGTAAAAATGAGTAAAAAAAAATGAAACCTTGTTTCGAGCTTAAAAATAAATTCTAAAAACTTTTGTTTGTTTTTGTATATACCTATTCTGTAGTCTGAAATTATTGATTTAACAGTGGTTCGAGCCCTTCTGTTAAACATCAAGTCAACATTAGCATAAACACTGGCAATATTACCTACCCGGTAACGGAATGAAATATTCCTACTGATCGTCAGTAGGAAAAAAAATATCATCCAATAATTAGCGAGTGACGTGTGTAAGTAGGCCCATCGTTATGATTTTTTAGCACCTAATTAATATTTGTAACACTATGGAAAATATTTTTGAATTATTTTGGAATGATTAAAAATACTATAATATTTATTGAAATCCTTTTAGCGTTGAAACACTTATTTCTATTATAATAATGGTACCTACATTATATACTATATAGGTACTGCGTTTGAATGTCTAATGTACATTCAGGGCATAAAGTAGTATTCAAACGTAATGATATACAAATAAAATATGCGGACAATAACACAGCAATATAAACAAAGCAATGTATATTTATTCACATAGCATTCACGATCCCCACGGACGCAAACATTTTGAGCGTACACAACTATGAACATTATATTTTAATACACAATTCTGTGGAATACATTTTTATTAAAATTTAAACGACACGAACTCTGGAAGAGAAAAAAAATCTTCAAGGGGGACTGATTTCGTTTGGGAACGTTATTCTTTAATACTCTATTTTATTAGAACATATAAGCAGCACCTATAATGGAGTAACGAGACAAAACAAACAATATGACCAAATATTCTTACATAAATGTAAGCATTACTGTCGAGTATATTCGTTTAACATATTATACTCACAATGTCTAATCGATTATTGTACATTTTACGAATTTTATTTTCAAAGACAAGACATTATAACCATATATTTTGTTTGACATTATTACAATACATACATATAAATGCACCAATATAATTATTTGAGTGTTATATTCTGTGGCGTATTTACGAATTATACTTTTTAGGGTAGAGTGTAATATTATAAGCAATTATTGTTGTATAAACGCTAACAAATAATTAACGATTAGATATTGGAATTATAAGTACGTATACAACACACAATTAAAATGGCTCCACGAGGGTTGAATTCCAAAATTAAATCTTTATACTGCAATTATAGTAGGGTTCTGAATAATAATGGATACCATACATACTAGTTGAGTCCTGAATTTGTTTAGGTAATATGTTGGTTGGGTTCAGGATTTTTTATGGTTATACGTCGTTTCGACGTGGATAATTTCAACAAATCATGTCAAATACTGTGTATTACATCATTCCGATATTCATGATTAACTTTTGAAGATGTGAACAACAATAAAGATAAAATTAATGAAACTAGAATTTTCGAATGTGACAATTTTTGTATTGTTGATAATGATATGTGCTAAAATAATAAAAAAGTTTTTAAAAGAAGAGCCAAATTTACACGTACAACATTTCATATCTCTTGCGTCGAACCGACCGTGTCCGTTTCACGCAACGCCGTGTGGTACTTACCGGAAAACATTTGGAACCAAACTATAATGCAGTACAAAAATCAAATCCTAACGTTAGTATACCACCTGTAATGTACACTATAATATAAATAACATACTATCTACATAATTTATGCTTATAATTAATAACGACTTAAACAAAAGGACATTTGCCGTTTTTCGCTAAAAATGATAACAATTATCGTTAGGAATTCTTCACGTATAAGACGTACTTACGATTTTAAAAGCTTCTTCTGTAAAATGGCAAGTGGCACTTGTCCAGTAGTTTGGCCGAACACTTCGATTGGATCTTAGAAAATCACAAGGATGTAATATGAATCATATTATCGAGTATACAAAAAGATGAAAAAAATATTGTAATAATAATAATTCCAACATTTTCAAATCGACGAAACCAAATGTTCACGTCTGTCGATAAAATAATATTACAGGTATTTTGTCGATATTTTGGACTGGGACATTTTAGCCGTATTTCACCAATTTAATATATAATCACCCGGCAATTATAACCAACTCTAACTTGGTGTTATCGATGAGAAGTGTGGTAGGCACCTGCTATATTATATTGAGCGCAATCGAGAGTTAGAAATTTTAAAATCTCCCACCCCAGCATGATAATATTTTTATAGAAACGAGAACAAAAAATAATACAGACTGCAGGTGCTGGGATTAATGCGATTATAATATACATAGGGCTGAAAATTAATTACGTATACGATAGCCGCTGACAGATCGGACTTAATCACTATCGCCTTTTTTTTTGAATACCGTCGGTATGGCACTCCTGCTTATTAATGTAGTATAGTATACCATTAACGGTAAAACGCGTATTTTACTCCACCGTAAGCTCGGCGATACGACCAAACCAACCCCAAATCTATGCACTTGTATAGGTGATGTGTAATAATATAAGACCACGTCATCCCTCTCCCCTGGCAAGGAATCTTGTTGACGTATAGCCTCAAAGGTTAGGGTTAGGTAAGGTTAGGTAACCTAACCTCGAACAGTTCGTCCAAGTGTCCGACATCCATGCTGCCGCCGACCTCAATTTCGAAAAACCTAGACTGCCGATGAAGTGAAAATTAAATTCTCGCACCCCATTACCGGATTTTCTGGGGGTAACAATAAAGGTGCATTTTGCTGAGGCAACGAAGATTCAATTTTTTTGAATGCCCTTAGACTTTTATAACGTTTTGATAGTTGATTCGACTTTTTATGATATATATTATGATTGAATATTTTTTATAAAAAATTTAATACTTACATAATATTATTATTATATCAATGACATACTTATTTTTTGGAAACAAAATCAATAAAAAGTTGCTTCATACGTTCTCTCAAATTGAGACAAAGTCAACCGAGTAAAATAAAACTAATTTGGTTATTTATTTATTTAATACACACTATAATTGTATCAACTATCAGATGCACCTAAATACTATGTACAATAATCAAAGATAAAGACTAAAAGTTCACCCCAACTAAAGTAATTCTTTGGTTTATTTTTAGCCATTTTAAAATTTGTATTTTAATTGGTTTGTTAATTATGTGTATTCATATAAAACTGTAAAGAATAAAACAGTTTTCACAAAATAATTATTAAATTAGGGTAAAATATTAGGTTACGTAATAAATAATGTCCTAATTATTTCACTTATACAATCGTGTTTCAATATTTGATCATTTTTATTTGATCAAAACTTTTACTATTTAACAGAAAAATATTTTTCAAAGAACTTATTACGTTAAGATTTTTGAAACGTTAAACAACAAATTTGTCTTGCAAATGATAATTTGAAGTCTCACCACAGCCGGGTCTTACTAAAACATAGATCCGACACCAACCAACCGATTTCAAGATTCAACAAGTATACATCATATCAATCTTTTTTTCCTTTAATAATTTATCTATTCAAATTCTAATTGTTTGGAATATTTAATCATACATAAAGACCACATTTCCATACACTTAGATTACATTTACGTAATATCACATAGTGATACAATCTTTTCAAATGCGTTCCAGCACCGTTTTATTGATAGAAAATTGTTATACAATTCATTTTTTTGAAAATTTAAACATAAATCTATGTATCAAAATTCAAATGCGCAGTTTTTAAGTTATTAAACTTTAGGTACAAAGGATAAAAGTTTATAACAATATTATGTTTAGAAGATATAGAGGCTATAAAGATTTTAAAACTATGGTTATTAATATTAATAATATTTTATAATTTGTGAAAGTTGTCCGATTATAATAATTATGGTACTAAATTAAACATAAATAGTGTAGGTGTATATTTTTTTAATTTCATGTAAAATTAATTTTAAGGAAATAATACTATTTCTAATAGGTACATAAAAATTAATTACTCAGAAACTATTAGATCGAATTTTACACATATTAACACTTACAAAAAAAATCATGTATTTAATTATTTACAGTAAGTACCTGAGTTAAATGGTAATTCTATTAAAAAAAAATTAAGTTTCAAACGCCACAAGACATTCTTCAAAAAGTATGAATTATCCAAGCATTTTAAAATGACCTCAATAAAATACTGCAGTAAGCTAATACCATAAATTATAAAATAAATTCCGTGGTAAATATTATACTGTAACGTTTTATAGTAACTATAACATGTTGTCTATCTCTGGCACAGTGAAGCGGTGACAGATTAATGTCAAACAGAGGAATACGAGAGGATTTTGATGTTAATAATATAGGCATTAGACAAGACACTTAGTTATGCCGCCCGGCAGACATATTATAATGAATCTATTTAAAAGCCGATGTAACATGGTCGTATGTATGCGGTAACTACTAAAACATTGTCAGTCACTGGAAGGGTGTACCTTCAGCAGTGACAGATACATTTTACCAAACGGGGGAATATGAATGGATTTAGGTTTTAGACAAGACACTTAGTTATGCCCAATACCCAATATAAATTTATACATATAAGATAAAATATTAATAATAACAATTATTTTACTTTACCGCGGATGACCGTTTAGTAGCGACACACGGACCAAAAGACTACCTAAATGTACCTACCTATACCTTTATGCGTAGCAGGCTGCATAATAACAATTATACATTCTGTAAATCAATCAAAACATATGAAATGGCGGAACTCTCTGATAATACAAAACGAATGTAAGATGACACATGAGCATTTGAAATATGTATATCTACGCTTACATATTTCTCTGACATTCTCATCTAAACTTATTGTTAATACATATTACACATTTTTTACACTAGGAAAAATACATATTAGTAATATAAATTCCAAATCAATACAATACGATAATGTTACAATGTTTAACAATATGTAAGTAGGGAACTATCTAAACATATTATAATATATATCATGTAGACACATAATAGTAAAATCTAAATAATATAATATATTTTAATACATCACTACAATATTTATATATATAGCCATTTTTAAAGTCAGAATTTGATTTAGATATTATGCAATTTCGAAGATAAATGAAGAGTCGGGGTCTTAATTGCATACAATTGATGATAATCGATTATTGGGTGTATCATAACTGCTAAGCGAGAGCATATAATAAGCGTAGGTACGATAAATCACTAATATTTGGAAAGGGTTTTATGTAAAATGAATTTGTTTATGAATTATTATTTTTGTATATGATGATGAAAATATACAATATTGTTATATAACAAATAGCAGATTATATTGAATAATTTCCAACCGTTGGACCGGCAGCCATACTATGAATCTTCATAACGAATCTTTACAATATAAAGGCCAACACCAACTCTGCTATATATACGGAAACCATAAACTTTCAAGCGACCGATTTCTCATTGCAGCAGTATTATATTTAGGTGGCGACCGGCTGATGGCCGATCGAAAACTCCGAATTCGAATCACTGTTCTTCCCCTCCCCTCTATTTGCATCGAACCACACAGTGGACAAAATATACATATTTAAATATAAGACCGAAATCGTCGCGTACTTCACAGCGAAACATACGACACTCGGCGGCGCCGGTACTTATCTGATTACCATAATAACGACGGGAATTCAGAAGCAACGATGATGACCGTCGTCCCGCCTTTTTGGCTTTTGCACATCTATAACCGTTTGTATAATACGCGCGTATATTGGTCGCGCTCTAAAAATAAAATAATAATAAATTTTACGAGGAAACCGCTGGGAAGTTTTAAATTTGGAGGATTGAAATCAGTCGCTGTGGCTGTTTGAAAGAAAACGCGTTTTTCGCCATATTAAACGCGCGCCGCGGTCGTAAGTATACCGCGTTTATATGCATACCGCGCGGCGATTAGAGGGAAAATAAGAATATATTTTATCGTTACAAACGACGATAATGGATAAAAGTGAAAATTAATCGCACGAATATACTGCAAAGGACTACTAAGCTAGTTTACGTATCGCGCAGCAAAGAGCGAACTTCACAAAGTCGTTTTATACCGCACGTGCAATTGCAGAATCACTTGGGCTCAAACTAACCGCAAACGTCTGTGGGAAAATTCCGATCGAATAATATTTAAAGCACAAAAGCTGTGTACAACGACTGTAGATGTGCTGTAGTAAGATTTGGTTTTTATGAGAATAAAATGGCGATTAATATTCATGTCACTGCATGTTGTAATTTATTCATCGTTGTGTATTATATTATATACGTTTTGAATGTTTTGATAATACTTAATGATGACACAATTTAAAACACAAATTTAATTTGTTTTCAAAACGAATAAAAAAAGTACTTTCCATGCGTTGCGAATGACCCATTTTTATTTTTATTTTTATTAATATATTTTTTTCCTTTTCAGCCATTGGCAAATGACTATTTTATTTTTGGTAAACAGCACTTCCTAAGATAAATTCTGGTAAGATATACCAGTTATAATTTCTTTAAAGTTTTTTTTTAAGTTACTGGTATGTATAGTATAGGTACCTACTTTACTTCAAGTGTATGTATATATTGTAACTTATAAATATGTGATGAATCACATTCAAAAATTCTGTGTTAATCATTTATTACTTAGGATATTTTGTAATTTATTTTTATAACTATGAGAAATTTATTTTTTATTGGTAATACACCAATATAGAAAATCATATTGGAGTTCATCTTTCATAAAACGAATGTCCATCGAAGGATGTGGGTTTCTAACGAAGGCCTGCGGTTGGTTTATCAGCCATATGGCTTGGCACGTATATTACTCAACGACTTACATACAAAACCCACTTATATAACCGTTGAACGAATTTAAACTTGAAACTGTGATAAAAAAATTGTGTTTATGTAATTACGATGTTTATATTGCTAAAAATATAATTTACGAAGAACCTTGTGTTACATTTTCAGGCTTTTTAATTTACAAAAAAAAAAAATTGTATAAAAGAGAAATAAAAAAAAAATACTAAGCTCGAGAACAGTCAAATGATTTTTAAATTATGTCATGTCTAAAAAAGTAATTGGTGAAAAAGTATCTACGGTTATAAATGTTTGAATTACAACAATAAAATAAAATCGATTTTATTGAAAACAAATTTTGTGTAAATATTCGTTTCCGTAATTTATTTCTTTTTCCCGATTATTTCAAAATATTTTGACTTTTTTGAGATTTTTAAAGGCATGAGAAAATCTTGACAATTCTAAAATTATGTCGTAGTTCAAAATATATACAATTTTCAATTTATATAACTAAGAATTTAAAATTTTAAACAAGGTTTCTCATAAATAGTTCATATAGTGACCAAAAAATCCAAAAAATATAGAAACACAGTTGTATTATAGATATTTTAAGTTAAAATTTAAACGAAGAATACCGATTTTAGTCCTTATATTGCAATAATCCATAAATATTATTCATATACTATTATATTATTGCATACACACAATAACGTTTCAAAGGTATTGGGACGATTTTCATTTTAAAAATCAATTTTTTTAGCCAATCTACAGCATTACTAATACCTAAAAGTAAAATAAATTACTTAAATAACAATAATATCATATAAAATATACCTAGTAATTATATAGGCTGACGAACAGTCTTCGCTCAGAATCGTTTTTCGAATACAATTTTTTTTTTATTATTAAATTCAAATTTAACACATCCACCCCTCTAAACGCCTACTGTTCAGCAGAGCGAGTATCCATTCAATAGCCTTATTTTACTTAAGGGGTTTTGACGTGCTCTGTCCACCACAGGACTAAGTAGGTATATCCAATTTGCATCCAGAAATCACCTCAACATCGAACATTTATTTTTGCTACAAAGAGTATCTTCAATCATAAAAAAAATCACACACTCACATATATAATTGTTAAGCCATTACATGCATCACTTTACATTCAAAATCTAAAATAATCAATTTATCACACTGATACACTTCAGTCTTATAATTTTGTAAAAAACCATTCAAATACAGAGGTGTGGACTGCACCCTGTAATATATTTGAATAAAAAAAAATACATTTCATTTTGACAGTTTATTGAAAGTCATTCACCTGACCTTTAATGGCCCTTGGTATTTGACCTATAAAATAATTTATTTTACTAGTTCAAGTATGTACATTTTTTTTATTTATTTGAATACTCACAGAAAAAGTTTTTGTTTTTTACTGTTACTTTAATTTTAAGTGTCGAGTGTACCTCGTCATTGAAGAGTCACTGTAATGCATGAATTTGAATTCAATGATAAATCATTGTATTGAAAAAACGATTCTGAGCGAAGACGGTCAGTCAGTTTTAATTTTATAAGCTTTTTGACCCAGCGAACATTCTTTTGTCAACATTTATGGGAAGATACTAAAAAAATCGACAATTACAAATTTCTATAATAAATAGCTCAAAAAGAGCCCATAGATTTAGAAAATGATACCATGTAGAAAAAATAATATTTAATAGAAAATTATAAACATTTAGTGAATATTTGAATATTTTAAGTATCTACTATCTAATGCGGTGTATGTTTTTACTGCCCCAAAACATGATTGCAGACAGAAAATGAAAAAAAAATTCACGTCATTGTAAAATCAGTACATTCAACGTTATGGTCAAGATCTTAAATAACAGAAACTTGCCAACTACTCCAATAATTAACAACAAAAATGAATACAATTTATCACACTTGAAATCACTTATGTAAGTCATCTAAATACCCATTAAACAAATATTATGTATGTTCTATATATATCAACAATAAAATAAGTTTAAATTTAGTCCCATTGGATCATAAATTCATAGACAGTAATTGAGTTAGAAATTTAAATATTCATACACAATATCCGTATAATACAATAAAAGAAACACATGAATACAAACATACAGTTCTGTATTAAATGATAAAATATTGCATCATTTTTAAGACACAAATAAGTTTTGCAATTTAGTTTCATCATGTCATTGAAGCTTAATGTATTTAAAAAACTACGTGTAGTGTTAATAATAACTGAATACATTCAAAGAAAATAATAATTTCAGTTGCATTCAACTTTATAAGCACTTTCTTATCCCGTAAAACTCTTGTTGCCGCACTATTGAAGCAGCCCACGGAATATTATAAGCGTTATGTATAGCTACTCTTCACAATTTATTTTCCCACTACTGTGTTCATTTATTACTAAATACCTACCGAGTTTTACTTTCGAGTTTGATTTTATGTATAATCTTTTTAGGCTTCACGGTTTTAACGATTCGTGTAATTAATTGTTATGGCTTGCGATTCGTTTCAAAACTTTAAATCGACAATTTTATTTCCCAAATCTAAGATAAAATTAATTGATAAAAAAAAACCAGGATTAAACGCATAAGTTAACCTTTTATTAAAGTCTATGTTGCAGCTCAATTATTTAAAACAAGAATCTTCGAATTAAAGAATATAGTGTATTTATTTTTAATCAATAATATAATTTCTATAAAAGCAACTAAGTTGTATCTAAATAATATACATATTTAAAGTAATATCCCAATTTTTCTGTTGCCTATTTTCAGTATTAAGTGATTAAGTGTATTGTTTCATTATTAAGACTACTATTAGGTTGTGATGTATGGTATAATTTACAATACTAAAAAATTTAAAAAACTTCAAGAGTACAATAATAAAATAAACAAATTTAGAATAAGGTTAATGGATTGTTGTTTTTTTTTTTAATGAATTCATTTAATTTAAAAACAAATTTAAGTACCTACTTGATTATTTTTTTTCTGTTTTGTTCATACCTAGTGGATTATATTAAGTAGATTTTTTTAGGGTTTTTGTATGTGCTCAAAACAATTTATTTACAGAAAAAATAACTATCTTATTAACTTAGTTAGTATACTTACCTAGTTTTATTTTAATTTTGATCCATTCAAAAAAATAATATAACAGGAGAATGCATTTAAACCATGAACGTACTTATGTACATACCCGAGGTTTCGATCACAAAGGGCTTAAGAAAATCAAAGAAAATAATCCTTAAATTAATTATAATGCTATACAGAAAGGCAAGTTGTACTCCAAATTATTAAAAAAGTTATCTAACAATATTACTGAAGTCAAATAAAAGTTAAATTATACACTTTTTATCTGATAATCTTTAAATACAACAAACTTTCATAAAAACTCTGAAAGTCTAAACTAAAAATACCTACATAATCCTTATATATAGCAGATCACTGTTAAGACATGCAGTGCATAAAGTTTTTAAATGTTGTAGCTATTAAGTCATAACAACTGTACCTATTATATCAATACCGCGCTAATAACTATAATTTGGTTATCTTTTCACACTTCACGTACAAAAACAACACAATCGAGATAAAAGAACATAATATTGTGAAACAAAGGTTACAAATACATAAGTATTATTTTTTTAATAAAATTTAAAGACTTAATAGAAATAAATGTTAAGTTAAAATTTTCCTGACATTATGACGTTATACCTAAAACTAAAGTAAAAAAGAAAAAAATGTATGTTGACGAAATCATTCCTATACTATAATATACATTACAAAAATCCTACTAAATGATGAACAGTATTGGCTAAATTTTAGTTATTAAATGTATGAAAACTCAAAGCGTACGTCTATAACATATTATACATAAAGCCATTAAGGTAAAATATCATACTATCGATGAATGATCATTTAAAACCATGGCGGGCATCACGGAAATCGAACCAGAACTATGAGTTCTAACTATGAGATAATAATACTAACTATATTATTAATATGATGTACATACTTATTATTCTATCAAATATTTAACCCAGCTGAGAAATTCAGAGGGCTATTTAAAAACAGATCGCCTCCGCTCAGAACATAGTATTTCATGTATATAATGATTTATTATTGAATTCAAATTTAACATTTACAGTTTCCATTACAATAACCTACTACTCAATATCGATATACACTCGACTCCAACTGCACAGCAGAGCGGTTATAGTGTTGTATGTAAATATTTGCCCACTTTTAGATTCTAAGCGGAGCGAAGAATGTATTGATTTAAAAATTATGTGTTTTTTGTGTGTCTGGAGACACTTTTTGTAGTACAAAAAAATGCTTTGATTTTAACTTCAGCGTCTTTTCTGATAGGAAAGTGAATCTAGTAGAGGAGCCAAAAGTAAAAAATTCCAGTAGGTAGGTACTACTTTTCTTAGTAATAAGAAAAAACGAAAAAATAATTCAGTAAAAACGGAAATTTATTCCTACACAAAATCAATTTTAGACAAAATTGATTTACTTATTTTTTTGTTATTCACGAACGAATAACCGTAGATACCAATTTACTCAAAATATATTTATATTATCATTTTCCATACATGGCAATTTTCAAAATATCTTGACTCTTTTATTCAATGACTGTCGTCAAAAAAAAATTATCTCGGTTGTTCAAACATTATTACAATTTAGAGTCAACTCACAATCATTGCTTATGAGTGTATATACATATATATGCACATACATTGCACTAACATATACTTAACGACGATGTACACTCGACACCTACAACTGTACAGCAGAGTGGTTTCCTAATTTTCCCCTTTTCGTTGTAATGATGTTGAGTAAACACCTATCAGTGAAGATATATATATATAAATTTAAATGATGTATAATGATATATATGTATTGATACGCATTCAATGAGTTACTAAAATAAATAAACAATGTTAAAATTGGTTCAGTTTTCAGTGAATTATTGCTTATATTTATTTATACATTCATCTGTATTAATGAACATTTTTAAACCAATAAAAACTAAAAATATCTGTAACATGCAAGCTTTTTAATTAGTAGGTTTTTAAATATAAAAGAAATTCATTGTTCCAGAAGCTAAATAAAAAACAACAAGGTAAATTCTCTAAAATCAAAGTACCTACATAAAAATAAAAAATACTACTTACAACAAATTAATATATATATATATACTAATATATTATTAGACCAAACGGTTCAGTTCGATAAAATCTACAAAGACCTCCTGATTTTATGTTCTTTTGAGCTTCACCACAACTTAATTGTGTATGCTTTATTTTTTCAATCTACGAACATTTATTTTATTGACAAACGTATTGAATCTCACATTTAAGAATAACTTCAAATACGCTTAAGAATGTAATTGAATAATGAAGAACTATAAATAAATAATATTTTTTCATACAATGTATTCCATAATGTAACTTAATTATTTCTTGCGTAGTAAAATACGGCAATAGGCCACTGGAATGGGTGAACTTATTTGTACATATTTTATGTATAAATCAGCATTTAGTAAATAATTCAAGACAAATCTCGTTTTATTATTATATAAGGACCTACGAACAGATAATAGATATAATATACTAATAAAATATATAGCTAAGTATTAATTAAAAAAATTTACAAAAATTAAAAATTAAAAATTATTAAATTAAAAATCAGCACCGCAGCTAAATCGTCGTGTTGCTGGTGCCGTCGCTCGACGTGTGACTAGAGTAGCCGGTCACTATTAGTAAAATAGTAGGATGAATTAATTTTTTGCTGAAAACATTAAATTTGGTATACTTTAAAAGTTTCTAGTGCCCACGAATGAGTGAATGAACACCGTAGAAGCTGTGATAATAATTAAATATAGGTTATCAAAAATAATGGATTAAATTTTCGAACTTTTAGTAACACTTTAGCACAAGTATATTTTTCTTCTAAATACATTTTCAAAATTTGAAGATTTTACAATAATTCTAAGACACTTAGGCTTTAACTCACACAAAACAGTTTTGTTAAAAATAAAACACTTACAATGTACACTAACACCACATTTAAAGCAGAAAATTCTGTTGACTATTGTCAATTACATAGTTTAGTTTGTTTGGGTAGTGTCCTCTCAACTTATAATGCTCGACATTCAATTAATGTACCTATAGTCTATACTAAATGTATTTCATGAATACACACAAATCAGACAAATATATACATTTCGTTTTGCCCGAAGCTTCAAATTATAGACATATGCATGCTTTAAATAAGCCCTGATATTTTGAATGCCAAAGCCATAAGGTAATAAGTAAAGATAAAAACACAACTTCAAACACAATCCATAATATATTATTTCTTTTATAAAAAGTAAATCGCCACTGAAATAAATTTTATTTTTTCCAACCATCACCCACCCATTCCCGCTGTTATTTCTTTCGCCAACATATTCAAACATATTAATCTGCATAGCATTTATAAAGTTTGTAGAAAGGGATTATTATTACCATAGCTCTTGTAATAAATATCAAATTATTACACAATTTCATTGATTAAAGTTATTAAATACTTTGAAAAAACTATTACTTCTAATAATAAACATTTTGATACCTAATTTTAAAAAAAGTATAATATGGATGTAGACCATACACATGATGATATACACCCAAAAGTAATTAATTAGTAGCAAAGTGTTAATAAAAGTGTGCACTACTATGTTAAGCTAATATTTTTTTAGCGTATAAGCTATATTTATTTAGTAAGTACTAAATTAATTAATTTGACAAGAGAATTACGAAAGAAAATGGTACATAATATATTGATATTTACAATTCACATTCAACATGCCTTACACTATGTGAATTGTCAAATATATTTTAATTTCGTAAAACATAAACTTTATATAGTTATGTGGATAATACGTGGTTGGTAATTTTTCTATATGTATTAATAAATGTTCCTAATAATATACATAAAATACCTGATTAAATATAAAAAGTTATAACAGTTAAAAATTAAATGGTTCAACGAAATACTTGATTTAAAAAATTTTATTTTTGTATCAATTATCATTTTATAAGCTACTACAATGTGATCAATGTAACGCAGTGGTAGAAAAAAATCAAATATGTTCAACGCAATAACATCATTAAACAAAGTATTATAAAATAAAAACAGTAAGCATTGTAATAGACTTTACTCATATTATTTTTAAGGTAACGTCTGATAACTTAATATTAGCGTAATACAATTTTAAATTACACACTTAGATGTTGTTAATAACAAATTGTTTTAACGTTTACAATCTGTACATTTGGACATTTGGTTTAGCAAAAATAAATTTGTTATTTAACTTCTAACTTATATTTTTTTGGTTTTTGTTTTTATGCAAAGACTGCTAGACTATTTACTAGATTTGTAACATTTAAATATTATGTTTAGTTGTTACAACAATAATATTAATTAAATCAATATTTAATAAGTAAATACAAATTCATTAAAAACTGTTTTTATTATTTTATTTACTCAGTAAGCGTTAAATACATTTAGAAAATAAAGAGAAATATGCCAATATTAAAACTTGTTGCGTTGTCACTACAACAAATAATATTAGACTGCATTGTTGAAAGCAAATAAATTAGATACACTACCGTGTAGTCGCATTTTCCCAGTATCATTAAATAGGTACATGACTATGATATTATTATCTTGTTAAAGTAATGAAAATGTATTTCAATAATAAAATTATAAACTCCCGGCGTTGTGATTAGGTTTTACTGGTATACCAATAAATTTCCGGTTTGTTTTTTCGGTATTTACATTGAATTAATAATTATAAATATAATTTTAAAATAAATCATAATAACGTATAAAGTTCTGTCGTACATAAAATAATTTAATAGATGGGTATGGTCTGTTGACATAATAATATTACGTATATTAAAATATAATAAGATAGATGAGTATGTATGAGTTGTACCTAAAAGTCATCGTAGTTTTAGGTACATTTTAATATTTAAAGGTATCGCAAGCAATCTAAGGTAATCGATGACGAAATATGCATCAATAGTTAATATTTTCAGTGGCAAAATAATTGTAATTTAAATAACATTTAAAACAAACAGTTGTTAAATTAGTAATAATTTGTTTGCCCGTTGAAATGAAAAGTACGCAGTAATTATTAGTTATTATCGAACCTACTCAATTTCGTCATAAACACGTATCTATGAGAGCTGCCAACCTACTAATATATTATATTTCGTGCAATCATGACTACTTTGGACACGCTTTTTAATACAATCAACATAAATATGCCATAAATAACATACTATACTTGATAACGTACAGAATACGTAGTAATAGGTATATGTCGATGTGTCCAACTTTTAGAATCCGATTACGTTGCATAGATGAAATCGACGATGCAATTGCTGTATATTTTGTAAGTTTGTAATGACAATAATATTATATGTTATTAAAACATCACGCATTTAGCATGAAATGAGTACCAATATAGAGAAAAAAAGTATTAGGCTGCGGTGTTTGTAAAATTGGATAATAATAATATCTACTATTATAGTACCGTTCAGTTAATTAGAAATATGTATAATAGAACAGAGATGAACATTCAAAATCTTATGAGAATATTGAATAATTTAGCGTAATAATAGGAGTGCATCGGAAATTAACATTCAGCATTTGGTATCATATACCTACATATTATTGTATAGGTGTGTGGATGAAATCTCTAAGGATCCAACTAGTCTGTTAGGAGTTACCTAGGTATAGATGATTGGTTGGAGATAATGAGTTATTATAGTAGGCGAAAACTCTGGGTGACTTAACTAGGTAATTAAATTTTAAAATAACACTGCGGAAAACGACACCGAACTATAGGATGGATAAAACATACGGAATTGTCCACTAGAATATCTAAGATTTGTTCGATAGGATATATAATATATTATATGAAAGATAAAGACATAGATATAGTGGTTGTATATTATAAAATATCAAAAATAAAAACAACAAGGCAATATACATAAATTTGGTCACAATACGTGTGTTGAGAAATGACAAGAATTTAAAAATATATGTATAAAAAACCCCACGAGAGAGGTAATTAAAAAGTATCTTTTTAATAAGAATGAAATATGAAATGCTAATGCTAATGTTTAATCGAGTCGAATATTTTATTTATGACAAAAGACAAAAAAAACACAATTGGAGATATTTCTAGAGGTATATTATGAAAGGAAACGAATAACTATATACGAAGGTGTGGGCATATAATGGTATTTCGAATAGTTAACCAATTTATAAAGAGGATCGTTTTAAAAAATGGGAATTGAAATTATTAAGACATGGATTAACTAAGCAACCTGACGAAGTTGAAATAAAATATTATTTATCAATAACAATAAATACGATTTTTAATGATTTTACACTAAAAATTTATATAGCAATCAAATGATATAACGAACTGATTGTTTCTTGCGTACAGTGTATACTAAAGTAAAGTTATAAAATTATAAAAGTCATAATATAGTTCGATTTTTCTTTATACTCAAAAACAATATGGCAAAATATATTATGTTTCAATAAAACAATAAATTAAGACATTTCAACGAATTACTAAAATTATAATATTGTTACATATTTAGTGAAATCTCAATAGGCGTATACATTTTTTTACTGTATTTTTGTTATTATTGTACCATTTTTATCTATTTGATCGTTACTTATAAAAATAATACCTATATAAGAGTTTATTTACCGGTGATCGAATAATAACCGTATAAAATGCTTACAACTTGGAACTTGGAAGATAATATGTTGTTAAAGTACCTAAGGCGGTTGAACATATACATGAATACTATCGAATGGGGAGATGTTGGAAATAAAACTTATCGAAACGAAAGATATTGGATGCAACCGAAATTATCATTGTATAAACTTAAACTGTCGAACGTTGAAGGTTTTCTACTATATCCGTTCATCTGGATAAAAAAAAACGCAGTGCTTATTTATTTTGTAGTATAAAATGTGCAATTATAAAGTATACACTATACCCACGTGTAGAATATATTATCTTTGTGTTTGTTTCAGAATTAATTGTTAAATAGGTTGTATATGCTGACATAGAAAAATAATTTTCTCAATAATACTATTTAAAATTTAGTGTAAAATAAATAAGATTGAATATTTTTATTTTTATCTTTTGGTATGTATTTTAAAAAATTTAAAAATTAACTTGCACAGTAGGTATTAAATCAATAATAGTGTTTATTTGTTTGAATAAATTCAACTCTCTCTATATTAGATTCTGTTAAAGCAATTTGGTATTAAATTCCAAGACAAATCACATATTATTGATACGGTTTACTAATGCCCATAATCTGTTTCTATCATATCATTTTATTATTTAAAATAAATAAAAAAAATAATAATTATTGTTAAATATAAGTTCTTAAAACTAAATTAACAGTCGACATGTTATTTTTATTGGAGTGATCACTATAATATCAAATTTCACATTAAACAAATAAGCAGAAAAGGCTATTATATACTTTAAATAATATAAACAGACAACAAAATAAAGACAAAATAAAAAATTCAATTTAATTTTACTTTAAATCAGCAAAAGTAAATAAACAAGTCTTGCAAAAATGCAATTTAAATTATTAAAAATCTACTAAACAGTATCTGAAAATTGCGAAATAAAAAAAACTCTATAGAAATATTTTAATGCAATAAATAAAGTTAAAATATTTACAACATTTTCTTTAACCTACAGATTTAATTTACTTCAAAAATAGAGATAAAGATTTATTTAATCTTTAAAAAATCAGGTAAGTGGATGTCACTCTGCTGTGCTGTAGATTACAAGTGGGTCACTGTAATGAATGGTGTTAAATTTGAATTCAATGATATAAAAAAGCTTTGTACACGAAAACCGATTCTGAACGAAGACGGTGTGTTAGCCTATAATATTATTTAGTACATTTGATGATATTATTGTGATTTTATTTTTTTATTTTACTATTAAAAACTATAAAAAAACAAATAATAATCGAACATTTTATGTGGCTATAAATAGCTCAACATGCGTCAAAATATATTCAAAATTGTATGGTGCATACAAAATTTGAATTTAAACATTCAATGAAAATGTCATGTATCTACTGTCATTTGTTTTTGATTTACACAAAAAACCAAAATCGATTTTTTCAAAAACCAATTTTGAGTAAGAATTCCTGTTTTTGCTGAAAATTGTTTTTTGTTATTCCAGTGCTTTTGAAAACTACTGTAAATTTTTTACTTTTGATCCCTTCCCCCCCCCCCCACAAAGTACCAACTAGATTCACTTTTCTACTATAAAAGATGCTGTTGAAAAAATCAAAACCTTTTTACTGCCCCGAAAGGTGATCACACAAAAATAAAAACACACATCATTGTAAAATAATTACATTCATCGCTCAGCTCAGAGCTCAGAATATAAAATATATTTAGTTACTTGATTATTTTATTAATAATATGACAATTCACAATTTGTGACCTCCCGGACGTACTAATTAGAGTTATTTTCTCACCGGAAAAGATTCTGAAATTGAAAATGAAAGCATTATTTCGACTACTTATCGTGTACACTGACACCAAAAAAAAATTGTATTTTTAAACATTATTTTTGTTGTAAGTATGTAATGTCTTGAACAGTAAAATTGAATACTAAAATAGATATATAATATTATGAACCTACTATTTATCCAAATATATTTTTTTTATCGATAAAAGTATCGAATGAAAATTAATTGGGAATATTTCATTTATTGAAATGGATCTTAGGGAAAATTATCTTGAAGGAAATAAGTTTCAAGTTGATACTTTTGTGAAATCATCATTCAGAAAAATCATGATCCCGGAAAACGTTCGGACAGGTATCAAATAAATAAAAGATTTTTTATTTTCATAAATCTGGTTACCTACTTATTTCATGTATTTCAATGTGGTAGGCATCTAACTAAAGAATTATCTAAGCATAATCTTAAGTACATATTTTTTTAACTAGACATTTAGAATATAATAATAATAATATAAATTATAATAAATTTCTAATAGTTGTTGTTTGTGATTTATGTTAAAAAATAAAAGCTATATAAAATATTCGGACAATCTGTTGATCATTAATTTTCCAATACAGCAAATCAAATGCCGACATCTTCCAATACATACACAATGGTCGATGCTGTTCAAAATAAGTGGAGGGGTGCCCTGCCTACATTTTTATTTAATATATGATGGCTTATACATGCGAGCGGTGGAGTAGACGGTTAAGCCCCTAAACCTTTTTTTTTATTATACAATTTTATGTATATAGTTACATTTTTTTATTTTGGGGTCTTATCTTTTAACCATTTTCTCACATAGGTACATATAAATATTTACTTTTATGTATAGTGTAAGGCTTAAGTATTAACTTACATACAACTTGTAATTTATAAATGCTAACAGTATTAAAGCAGACATAAAGAAAATGGAAAAACTATACTTTTTTTTATACACACATTTTATGCATGACAAAATTATAAATAGCTCTCTTATTGAAATAAATAATTCTAGATTCTAGACAAATTGTTTTTACACTATCTAGTTGACATGAAATTTTTATAATTTGTGAAATCATGTCTACGTTTATTAGATATGGCATCACATGGCCCAATTTGGACAATAAAAAAAATACTTGTTTCTTATCAAAACATTATAAAATTTATAATTATAACCATCATTGTATTATTTTAAATTATAAAAAAAATTGAATCAACAACCTAAGTTTGATTTTTTTTTTTATTGTACGTATTTTTTCTTTCTATTTTTTAAACACAATGATTACGTAAAGAATATAATACTAAATAAATTACTAATTTGTAAAAAGTAATTAATTTAATACTTTAATCATAACAAGTTTGATTGTATCATTGTGTTTAAAAGGAAAAAGTTGGTATGATTTAAACAAAAAATCAAATTTATAGTTAGTTAATTTTTTTTTTTAATTATACCTAGATCTATATTGCCAATTTTGGGTTTAGAATACAAGTTTATAGATCGGAATAAATTTTTTAAAAACCAATCACTTTAAAATTATATTCAAAATAGGAGTTGCCATTTAAAAAAAATGAAGTTATGTCATGCGTAAAATACATGAGCTTAAAAAATTTAAGTTATAGACATACATGATCCATTAGCCTAGTTGAATGTCCCGTAAGCAGAATTGAAAATTATTTACAGGGTACCTAATGAGTGATAAAGTGTATCCTGTTTCCGCGGACACACGGTATAGTTATACGTAAGTGGAGAGATATGACATCCTTCTCGTATCCTCCACTTCGACCATAATATAATTATAATATTAATAAGCATCGTATTTTATTTTAAATTTGAATCTATTTCAAAAACAAATTGATAAATTAAATAAATCTTTGCATACAATTTTAATTAGACTGGTAGGTAAATAAGTAAAAACCCTATATTTTTTTACTCGACTATAGGTGGGGGATACTGTAATAAAAAAAATCAACCGCAGACCGGACGTTTTATGTAGCTGAATAAATTGTAGTTTGAAACAAAGACATTATATTGAGCGAAGTTTATTACTTTACTTATATACATTTATATTGCCGTCTACTGTTTCTATTGATAAGCGTATCAGTTACGAACGTTATAGTTTCCCGTGTTGCGTGTCATCAGGTTAGCTAATGGATTATTATTGATTCCGACGTTATTGTGTTTTGATATTGACATTATAGAAACTCATTATTTATCTAAAGAACCTATTTTAAGGTCTTTAAAATTTTTACGGGTGAGTTCTAAATAATTTCTAAATTATCATCGAGTATAAGAAAAATTATTATGGATTAACTTAGTATTGTAGCTATCTAACAAAATATGCCAAATGCATATTTTTATACAGTATGGAATATTAATTCATTTTTACCGTAAAGACTAAAGAGTAGGATAACAATTATAGAAAACAATTATTTGGAAATAGAACACTCATAATACCCCCGTCAAATGTTGAGGTTCTTGAATCAGGCTTAATTTAATTTTAGACACCCAATATAATAACTATATTTTTTTAACAACAGCTAAAATTCTTTAAAAATACTCAAAATTCTTTGAAATGGTTTAATTCATAAGTTACTGAAATAATCATAATAGTTAGAGTCCGGATTTTAGTTTATCTCAAAATGGTTTTTAAAAATCAATTTAATGCATATTGAGAGAGTTAAATAATTCTAAAATTTTAAAAATTTTAAATGATTCATTTACAGTGATTTTATTGATTAACGATATCGTGTTAAAGGTGTTTCATTTGGAACATCCAACATAACATTATAATATAATCAAGATTAAGTTTCATTTTAAGGGATTTTACTCCAGCTCTTAAAATATATTGTGAGCATTGAATTAAACGTTTAAAGCTTAAACCTAACAACAATTTCTAAGGATTATATTTTAATAAATTACCTAATTGTACACTAAAACTCAAAGAATGTATAAATATGCACTAAAAAATAAAAATAATATGCTCAACTTTTGACATTGAAAACAAAGCATTCCATGTAACAAATTTTACATACTTACATGGAATGCATTGTTTCATCAGAGCATTCAAAAAAAAAATTTATTTTAAATTTATTAAAGTAAATTAATTTTGTACTGAAATCCGGGTTCTTTTAATACTAATATAAGAAATATGTAGTTACAATCTTTCAATTAAATGTGTATTTATCAGGATTAATGTATATATATTCCAGATATTATGATGATTATATCAGTAGTATTTACCTAAGATAAGTTTTTTTTTATTGATCTATAAAAATAAAAATTGTCAGCAATGGCCATTAGTTCCAATTTGATTACATTTTTGTGTTGATTGGGATTTACGATTTTAAATAATTAACCTTTGTTGTAATTGTTTTTAACATTGTTGATTGTGCTCAACGAATTTCTGAGTATGATACTATATTTCATGTGGTATTCCTCAGTTATTCAATTATTGCTTTCAGGCTAGTTGTTGCGTCTGCTGTAAAAATTGAGTATTTATTTTGAATAATTTGTACATTATTTATTCATTTACAAAGATTATTGAGACTCGTACTCTTTTCTCGATCTTGGAAACATCCATGTTGTAGAAACTAGAAGCCTTATGGTGCATCTTGTGTTATTAGAATATGCTGCTCAGGCGTCTTCTGTATATTTGAGGTGACGTGCATTGTTTTGTAAAATAGTTAAATTCTGTATTTATTATAGATGTGAGCTCGCTCACGGTGGAGGTTTACCATTGTATTCTATTACGATTAGCTTATATTACAAACCATGGTTTATTAACCAAACCATACGAGATAACCGAAGGGTAATATTTTGTCTCCACTGAGAGGCCACACCCGAATGACACATTGCCATCTCATGACCAAGGAAGATCCCTTCGCATGCCCTCACTCGCGCAACAACTATTACAGCCAAGCACAATATACTTCTCAAATGGTGGCATTTGTACTACTATAGTACCTATCTACAATGAAATATGCATCAAACAGAATCACCGGAAACCCGAAACACTGTATGGGGACTTTCACCCACTTCTGAGATATCCGGACAACTAATAAATGCATCAACAAGACTGAACTCTGTCATATAATTTAATAATATATAATTTAAGTACCTACTACCTACCTAGGTACCTAGTCAATACACAAAATATAAATATATAAACGTAATTTAATGTACCTACTTAAATACAATGTAACTGTAATGTAAATAATGTAATCGTCAAGCCACGCCGGCTAATAACCACGCAATTTAAACCTTATAATATATAGATATAAGCCATATTATAACATTTAGCCCGAATAATAACCAGTAAAAATACTATGAGGCAGAAAAAATAAGCTTTTTTCTTGTTGAGCAATCTTTGGAATTTTTTTATGCTTAAAGTTACAATAATAATATGTTAAACGTAAAGCAAAAAAGCACAAAGGAAAAATAATTACAAGTTATTAAAAAACGCACGTTGTAAAGTTTACAAGACATTTTCTTTTGTCCCATTTCATGAATAATTGTTTATTAACTACAGATACAAATATCAATTATCTTTTAGTAATTATTTTAAAAAAACAAAAAAATAAAGTAATCATAATATTTTATTCAATATAATTTTGAATTATAAGAATATTGTTTCCGAATATTTTAAAACAGACTGAAAAATAAATATAAATTATTTAAATATTTGAAAAGATGTATGAAATAAAATTTAAATAAATATTAGTAAAGTAATAAACGAAAATGTCGAACTTCAATCTTTTTTTCTTATTATAAAAAATAAACTACTTAATATTTTGTAGTCACTTGCACTAAACGAATCAATTGAAATGTATGTATGTTAATGAAATATAATTGTACGGCTATAATTAAAAGGTCATTGTTTTTGTTTCTTGAGCCTCTCGCAATCCAACAGTTATCTACAGTGAATTGATTATTTTAAATCTATTTCTCAACAAAATATTTAAAAAATAAATATTCCGAAATAAAACCAGCCCATAAAAAAATTGATTTATAATCATAATCGCAAAAAATAAAAACTATAACAAAAATAAATAATTTAATGCAGGCTAAACTTAGGAAAAGAACTATCAAGTTGTAGTTAATTACAATGAAACCTTCTTTTTTTTGTATACAAGAAAATAGATAAACGATTTTTATACAACTATACAGATTGTACTTTGATAGTTTGATAGGTAATTTTATTAAATTATCGAGATTTTTTCCGAAAAAAATCTTAAAAACAACTAATTGCAATAAAAGTAAATTTAAGCAAACTCTGGTTTAATAAAAAAAAAAACCTCTACAATTTTTTCTACAAACCTTACAACAGTCGTAAGTTATAATCCTTTATAAATACTATAAGTTTATGTACCATAAAGTTTAAATTAAAAATAATGAAGCACACCCCCCTGAGACGAAAGTAATTCGTAACAACTAATAATATATTTAGTATTTAATTCAATTTAAATACCTACAAGTGTTTTGTAGTATTATTGTCGTACATGCTCTAATATTTGTATACGAACCTCGGGGAATTTCGAAATTTTTGAAGTGTTGTTAATCCAACAGGGAAATTCTTAAGCCCGTTAGATTACATCGATTTTTATAAAGTTTCAGAAAAATGTACTAAATTTGTTTTCCAAAAGTTTTATTGTCATATTGATCATATACTTTATGTCAACGTATCATGATCAAAATTCTACCAATTTTATGTATTTAATATAAAAATCATATTACATTTACCTATAGTAGATTCTCAATCACTCGTCGAAAAGTTTACTGTATACCGACTTGTATATTTTTACTGTTTGCACTACATAATATTATATTTTATATTATCACTGAGATAGATTTTTCACTTCATTTTATCCAACGAAATTAGCGTATCGAGAGTCGACCATAACATGTATTTAAGCTGTATGTAATCATGATTAACCATGTCTCTAACTGTCAACGTCCGATCATCAAACGTCGATAATCAGATAAAGTAAGATTTTTTTTTTAATGTACCCTGCAAGACAAAAGTACAGTATATATTATTTAATACACAATTATGATTGGTCCAAACAACCTTTCAAACATTTCCTGTTGGTGATAATCATAACCGCAGTGTTTATTATTATCCTACTTGACTTTAATTATATTTTCAAAGAACTAAAACTCTTAAAATCTATAGTATTATTCCAAACTCAAAAATAATTATATTGTATCTCATGGCCTAAAAATTAGAGTCGATTCTAACACATTTGATTCTAGTGAAGCCGTTCAAACTGAATAATACGGGCAATGGGCATATTTGAAGAACATATTATTAATTATTATCAATATAATTTTAATAAAATTCAAACATTATTATTAAGACATTTAGTTTTAAGAAAATACATCTTTACTTTAGTGAATCATGCATAAATAGGAATCCTACCTACTGTAGCCAAAAAAAAGAAATTCAAACTTAAATTCAAATTTGTATTACTTAAATACTAACAAATCTGTTGTTATATGAAAATATTTTTTACTTTTTTATTGATTGAAATCGATAAATATTGTTTGATACACAGTATATATATTTTTTCAATTTATTTTAAATACCTATCCACATATATTATCTACAGAGCGTCTAATACAAATTAAGCTCTTAAATGTATACAGTATTCAGTTCTATTATAGAATCTCACAATATTGTATGTACCTACTTTTCTTGTTAAGTAATCATTATTAATAATTCTTAAAACTAACTAGCACAATTAAATTGTTTTGAAAATATACCTTTTTATTCAAAATATGCAAGATTTTTTTCTTGTTTTTACTTATAAATTTTTTGACATATTTAAATTTACTTGGAACTCATCAAACTAATATATTTTTATTTAAAACAAACTTTAGAATTATATTATTATTTTCAAATTTATACTTCAGTTTTTAAATTGTATCTAATAATTTTGAACGTCAAAACTTTATAACACTTTAAAATGAATATTATGTATAATGTGTACACTCAAAGGTCTATTTTACCTGTATGAAAATATCTTTTTATTGTCAACAACACACTTGTGACTCAACCTTTACACAATATCATATATTTTACTTTAAACCTATGCATATTAACTATATAAAACTAAGTTTTTACTATGAAATGCTTTGGAGTTGATATACATACAATTGAGAAATTTCATACATTTGAACTGATGAGGATATAAAATGATCCTTCAACAAAACTAGAACAAATATAAGTATTATTGTTTATTTGTATGTCTTGCAGCAAGTATCAGCAAATTTTATAAATACTATTTCATGTATAGATAGTAGGCGCCTATATCTAATGTCCGAAGTATACAATCAAATTACAATACTTCCTACAGTATAAGCAAACTAAATTAATTTATTAAATTCCGGAACAACATAGTAATTACTTAATTCCCTACATTATTAAGCCTTTGCAATCCAAAAGTCCAATTAATAATTGTTAGTTTTTCTTTTTTACTTTTAAAAGTTGTTGAATGTTTTAATTAAAATACAAAAAAAACTATTTTTTCATAATTTACCTTACAGATTATTTCGAATTTTTAGAATTATATTTATATATAATGCCATTTACCGATTTTAAGAAATAGGGAACATAAAGAATAAATAAAACATTTCTTAACTACTTTGAGAAAGACGTATTCAATAATGTTTTAGACACTCATTTCTCTTCGCTCGCTCCATCACCCCCAAGTGACAAGTCAGACTGTTCTTTAAAAGCCACTGATTCTATGCAAATACAGAATTCAGTTATTCTATCATTGATGAATTAAATTTCTTTAAAAAAATCAAACAACAAAATATTTAAATAGTTCATTATTAAACTTCATCTTGCTGAGTGCTAAAAAAAGCCTAAAACTATATGTTACACTCTTAGCACTCGTGTTTTATACAATGCATAATTACACAATATGGATAATTTCTCAAGAAACAGACACGGAAATTACGACATATATACAAAGAATGTTGTAAAATATTACCTCTATTACCAAGAATAATTATTACCTTTAATTTAATTTAATTGTTTTCTTTTTTATTATGAGTTTTGAAGCTTTTGATAGTTTTATGTCATAATATACAATTTATTAGCACACTGTATATCATCGAATACATCATAATACAAATATTTATTTTCAAGGCTTAATACAAAATAACTTTATTATTCTATTTTAGATTTGATAGTCATTTTAAATCATTCATCACGAAAGATGATATTATAGTTTGAAGCTATAGTAACACCTTTGATTCTAAACTCATAGTTTGTAATATATTATACTAATAAGTACAACTCAAATATTTAAACTTTTACACATTGATTATATTACATGTAATTATAATCATTTAAACATGCATGTATTATGTTTAAAATAATTTGTATAAAACTTTAATTGTAATGAGTATTTAGAAACGTCAATAACCAAACTAAACAAACATATGGAGTTCTTGAGAGCAGTTAGTAGACTGAGATCGGCTGAACATGTGTGGAGGTCTGAAGGCCTCATTGGGTTGGCCACAATTTGGAAACAGAACACAAAAAGGCCGAGAGGATGGACCAGACAGAAATGGAAAGACAGGATCACCAATAATACATCGAGGTTGGGAATGAACAATGGAGAAAACTGCCTCAAGATAGGGATTGGTGGAGGCAATTGGATGTTGGCCCATAAAAGCCTATTAAGAATATAAAATACCCTTTGCAACAAAAGCATAAATGAAAAAAAATGTACTTTAAGCTAACAATATTTGTTTACACACTTTAAATGTATATTAAATCAAATATTAGTTAAATTAAATTTAAAAAAACCTCTTTATCGATTATTTAATATAACATATATACAAATTATATTTTGTCATTCAAGTTTCTCATGAAATATTTAGAGACTCTATAGAGTAGAAAAAAAAATAACATGATTAATTTTGCTACCAAAACGCATAGTCACCTTACTTACACCTTACTATACGACAAGTTACTGAAATAACAAATTGTATTCGAAAAAATGAATGAAGAAAATGAAATTATAAATAAATTATATCAAAAACTAAATGATATAGGTACATAATAAACACCATAATTGCAAAATAAGAAATTCATCGAACTGTTAGTATTCAAGTTACTTTTTACTTTCTTCATTCCATTTCATAAAATAATTATTGTAACGATACAAGATTAAGTACGTACTCTATTTTTAATTTTTTTTTATCTTTGCTATCATCTAGTGAGATCAAGTAAAAAACACTAAGATACTATCAACTGTATTAGCCTTTAATAGAAACACCAATTTTGTAGGGAGGTACCTACTTATTAACTAAAATATTATAACTCAATACATACCCAAGATCGACAAAATCTTTATATTCAAAGAATTTAAAACTATTTTTACATCTGTGCAGTGGCAAGTGGCAAACTCAAAATTGTCCGGGGCAAGTTACAAATATCCCAAATATTAATGAATAATAATATATTAATCTAATACAACTAATTATATTTCAGATAATTACTGACTACCTATTAAGTAAATCATATTATATTTACTAGGGAACCCACCGGCTACCAATCAGCCCTTGATTTAAGAAAAATCTCAGAGGCAATTGCCTCTGAAATAAATTACCGTTCACCATGCCACTGCATCGTGTATTTAGGTCGAGTATATTATTACGTTATAGTTTAACGTAAATAGAATTCAAAATGTGTAACACATTTTACGAGATTTTATATATACATAATGTAATAATATTATGTAGATTACACACGACAGAAAACAATAATATATGATGGTATAAAATAAACCGGGGAAATATATTCTATTGAAATAATAATATTGATTTCCCATCATCAATTTTATTATCGACCAATACGAATTTACTATTCGTTCACACCTTTGAATACCTAACCTATAACCGATCTACCTATGGGCTATGACGACGTATACTGTTTTATAATCAAAGTCAAAAAAAAATGTTCGACGACTACCCTTTGTACCTATACAATATTATAATATATTATAATATTGTATTCGAAAACGCGTTTATGTAATCTTTATATGATATTTATAAATATATTGGTATCTCTAAGACGATATTTATTGACCTAAATACCTAATGAATAAATATTATAATATAGGTACAGCGGCGAATGTAGGTACCTACCTGCTATATTATTATCTATAGTTTACGCAGGTGGTCGGGTCGGAGAAATATTCTCACCGGCGACGCCACCGCTATTGGGTTTACTCAATTAGTCGGCTGCCATCGGCGGCACGCGTTTTCCATAGAATATAGTTGTTGTTGCCGCCAGCATACATTACATCCGAGCTTTTACTACCGCCATTGAACACTTGTATACCACGTACAAGTAACATCATTAACGTTTTTAAGCTCCACGAGTAGAGTAATATGTCTGACGAAACTATATTATACATTATTATGATGTGACAATGTTGCGAGGACGTGCATACGTATATATTATAATTTATATTATATAATATTAAGCGAAAACTGCAATAATATTGTATGCACGCCACGGTGGGATTACATCCACACAATACGTATGAATACGATTTTAAACATAAAACAATTTATTATTAACGCATATTATAATATTGAGATTTTTCATTCTCATTTAGTGAGTACATATTTTATAATAGTTATCCCCGCATATTCATTTTCGCAGCGGCCGTGTTCATCCTACATACTATTATTATTAATAGACAATCCGATCGATCGGATCATTATGTTATAATAATATATAAACCTAAAAATGACTATTTTACAAATATAACCTTGATCTTACCTGTGAGCTGCCACGTACATTTTGAAGTAAACCAAAATAAGGGCAGCACAGGGAGCTATGAATGCGATCAGTAACAATACCACACCATGTGTTTTTTCCATCATCGCCACGGGAAACTTATGGTGTAATAGCAAGTCCTTGAATAACATCGGTGACGCAAACGCAGCTGATATACTCCATACCGTACCTATGACTGAACATCAAGTGTCAATTAACAAAAAAACGTATAGTTGAGACACATGAGAAAATATGTATTCATGTATTTATTGGCTATAGTTATTATTTGTGCTATTTAAGAATTAGAATTCTATATGCTCTATTCATTGTTTTCACTTTGTGTTATTATTATGTATCAAGATCCCTGCAATTAGTATTATCATTATTATACCTCGACGATAACTAAATGATAATAATAAATATTTTTAATTTAAAAACAAAAAACACATATACAAATACTATAAAAGAATTTAATAACAAAAATGTATAAATAACAATTGAATTTATTCGGCTATTATAATATTTTATTGTATACAGCTTTAATTTATGTAATAATTAAAAGGTTGCCATCCACAAAGTAATCCTCGCCTCTTCAAAGAAAACACGATCAAATAAAACACATCAAATTGAAGGATCCAAAATATGAATGACTTAGGCGAGAGAATTATATCTTGATGAGATTACATAACTTGGATAAGAAAGAATATTAATTTATGATCAAATATTCTCAAAAAAATTATGTATAGAATATTCAAAATAAAAATAATTTAATAAACGACCACAGACCATTCAGAATTAAGATAATTTTACAATACTTAATCAAATATTATAATAATTAGATATTTTACACAACGAAGGATATAATTTTATTTCAACATAAAAAATCTATAAATTAAAATGGTAGAGAGGGGACGTATAGTTATGTATGTTAAATACTTCAATGGTTATGTTAAACTGCACTAAACACATGATCCACGCTCGCTCAGACAGTTTTTTAGTAATTACACGAATATTAAAGGTTAGTTTAAAGGAGAAGGACGTGGTCCCCAGGCCTCAAAAGTCAAAACTTGACATTTTTTGTCAAGTTTAGTTTCGTAATTAAATCACGACATGAATTAAAGTATTAAATCATAGTAAAATTATCAAAGAATTTTCAAATGTAAAGCACGAAAAAATTGTTATGTTCGTTGTATTTTTGAGTTTTTTTTAAGTATGTTGTATAATGTATATCCTAAAATAATAATTAATAAGCCATTTAACCTATATTTTTTAAGAGGGGCCTCGTTGAAAATGTAGAGTCCAGTATCTCACAATGGTTTAATCCGAAATGTAAAGTAATACCTCATATTATTATGATATGAAAAACCATCAAGCGTGATATATTATTATCCGTATAATTTAAAAACAATTTTAGTGAATACGAAAACATGAATATAATTATAATTATAATTAATTCATAGTCAATTTAGGTAGTTACCTACCAAAAACTTATTCTGTTCTTACCAATTCAACATTTCTTATACAATATTCTATGATTTAAAATTCTGATAAACTTTAAATAAACATACAATTTTCTAAATAAAATAAAATGAATTTTTTTTTTAGCTTTGTGAATTAATAATAGACCATTTATTTACCCAGAATATTACTGTACAGAGTGATCCAACAAGTATGCTCACCCCTTTTTTTCATTAATAATGAAGTTTTTCAAAATCTGATTTTTGGAATCTTAAAATATACTCAAACACCATATTTTTATATTCTTGAGATTTTTTGTGCCACTTAAGAAATGTCCAGTGATGATACGAACCTGTGTTTTTCAAATGAGGACCCCACTTTTTTTTTTAAAATTATTTAGTGGATAATTTTTTTGAGAATTTTAATGTATCGAAATCAAAATTCGAACGAGTGGTTTCATAGTTATTGGACAATTTGTACTAAGGATAATAGTCCATAATAGGGATATGCTTGTACAGCTCTACACATGGAATAAAAAAAATAACTAAATAAATCAAGAAGGATTTTACTTGCTATTTACCTAAGTGTTAGACTAAATAAATATAAAATGATGTATTATTTTATATTATGTGTATAGACTATAGATAACAACGTACCCATATACTGTATAAGCATATTATCCTTCTTCCCTATTATAAACTATATTATTATCCTTAGCACAAAATGTGTAATAACTAGAAAACTACTCGTTCGAATTTTGATTTCAATACATCAAAATTCTCAAAAAAATTATCTGCTAAATAATTTACAGTAAAAAAATGAGGTTCCCATTTGAAAAACAAAAGTTTGAATCGCTGCAAGACACTCCTTAAGTGGTACAAAAAATCTCAAGAATATGAAAATATGGTCTTTGAGTATATTTTAAGATTCCAAAAATCAGATTTTGAAAAACTTCATTATTAAAGAAAAAAAGGGGGTGAGCATACGTGTTGGATCACTGTATATTAAAAAAAATTGGATTTACTAGTTTCCTAGTTTGATTGCATGATCTTAATTTTTTACTAACATCATTCATCAGGACCAAGTCTAAACAAAATAAATCTGATGATGGTAATATAACTAAGTATAGACACAAAACATATTAAATTGTTATTTTAATAGTTTTAAATTTAAAAACAAATCAAAAATTATCTAATGATAAAACCGAATTTTATTTTACAACCTAATAGTATGAAACTAACGAATTAAATCAGTTCAAAAACACTATGAAAATAGTAATATTTTAAATTCTCAGATATTTCATTCATTGATTGTTAAATGTGTTGGTCAATATATTATATTTAAATTAATATATTTTATAACTCATAATAAAATTCTTCAACAATTAAAAAACTTTTACAAATGCATACTTTTTTCAGTTATTATTTAATTATTTAAATTATGATTATTGCACATACTGGACAGATACCTTTAAGTTGAATAGCCTTGTGTAATAATATAATATATACATGATATGGTATTTTTTTTAAATCTATTTAATATGTTCAATTATTGTTCCTACAATTGTTATGTTAATTTGTTTTCATTGATGGGCTACGCTTTTGAAAAAAAAATATTCACTGACTTCTAAATTGAATATGGTTACAACTTTACAAGTTACGTTAATTTATAATATATGCATTTAATAGGCAACAGAGGAGGGGGTTAAACTTTTTTAAACATCACACAAATACATCATTGTAATAGCATAACTCTGTTTAGAATCTATAATTATATAGTGCTCTTCAATAAATTCATAAATTATACTATGCTGTCCATCTTTTTTTTAATTTCAATATTAAATATATGGATATGAGAAAACAACAATTTTTTACACTGAGTATAATCAATTATATTAATTAAAACTCTTATTACTTAAGTGATAATTAACTGGCTCTTTAAATATACATCATATACGTGTCATTATACAACACAATAAAGTTTCAAAGTTTCATTATTAATGAATGATTTTAAAACTACCACGCAATATGCATTACACAAAATATTTGTGTACTATGTAGGGTTTATATTTAAATACAACTTAATCATCATTCAAATATAGTTTTACATTTCTAATTCTGTTTCGTTTTCGGAATAGATAGTAATAATTTCAAAAATAAATGTATTCATTATTTAAAATAACCATTGTAATATAGCTACATACTTCTTTCCCTAAATAAAATGTACAACATAATAATTAAAAAATATTCCCATCTATTTAGAGCATTGATGATAATGTACGATGAAATTTTCACTTTTTAAGTTAATTTTATCAGCCCATCGTTGTCAATACCATGCCTACATCATATCATGCTTACTTAATCATTATTAATAATTTTTGTTTATTATTATTTATAAAATATTAACATAAACTATTATACCCCAACTATAATGATATGATTAATAATTAAGCAACTAAAAGAACATATTACATTAGTATGAAACGTAAAATTCATATTATATTTTAAATGTTGAAAACAATATAGGAAACGGAACGATGGAGTACAGCCTTTATTATGATGACATTATTAGAGAGAAGAGAGCATAAATGAAGTTAATAAAAATTATTTTTAATTTAGTCTAATGAGAAGAGAGTATAGGACAATTAATTAGTAAGTTGTCGAGGGTACAGAATGGAGTATGAACTGTGTCAGGTTTAATGCATGATTGGATAGAATGTTATAGCCAATACGTACTTAGCCTAAAGGTGTATTGTACAATAATTTCGAAACTAGTCTTTAAAGGATGAAACCATGGATGAAAAGGCTGCTATGATATATTTTTTTTAAGCAGACGCGTGAGACTCCAGCATATTTTCTCATTCAAGCTTCCATAATTAGTTTTTGGGTAAATTGACAGCTTGATGGAATCTACGTTGTTAACATCAGTATTAAATAATATGTATTATCAAACACACTAACGTGCCGAATATATAGAATTAGAGCTTAAAAAAAGTAGGCATAAACTCGACGGAAGCTTTTTGTTTTTTTTTCGTTTTGTAATTGTTCACATCTATATTACCACATTTCCCAATTTCAACACACCCGCTTGTTTAATAATAATAGTTTAAAAAAAAAATTAAATATACTCCCACCAAAAATTTTACTTAATATTTAATCCTCACAAATCGGCTATGTTCAAATATTGACAGAAAGGTACATACCAAAAACACTTTTTTGCCTAGTGACATTTGTGGCGTAATGGAGAGGGCTGAGAACTGCTGTGTATCTGTCCATTGCTATGACAAGTATTGAAAATATTGTAGATGTTGCCACGAATACGGTCAGAGCTTTATTGATGGTCTTTATACCGGATACCAGTAAAGGACCGAGAACGGTGGATGACAGCAAATCGGAAGCAATTAAACTACCGACGAATCTGTATTAAACATATACAAACGTTAAATAATTAATATTCATCGTTTACGTAATAATTATAACGGTTAGGTACCATAAAATATGGTAAAATCAGTGAAAATAGTAAACACAAAATGTTACATGACATACATAGCCATATAGGTACTAAAAAAAAAATTAAAATTATTTATATCGTCTCATTTACATACGATAATTACAAATTTATATATATCGTACACAAAATATATAACCTTGATTATGAATAACTGAATTTGATAAATATTAATTTGTTATATTTCGATCTTGTAATTTATAAAACTGTAAACGTTAACTCAAATTGTATTAAATATTTAGAACCTTATACTTACTCGCTGTTATAGTATTTTAATATTAGACTGACTTAATCAATAGAACTATTAGCATTACTTGTTAAATGATAATTAATACGACCAAAAGTTTTGTTAGTAATGGAAACTTTGCTAACATTTTCAATGGTCAAGTATTATTATTATGTAATAAAATTTTTTTATCAAATTCCTATTAAGAATTTGGAAATTTAATTTTAAAAACAATTGAACGCACTATGTAATTCAGATTTTTGACCAACTACCATAACCGCGAATTTAACTTCAATAGAAAAATATATTTGTATTAAAAGTTTTTTTATGGTATTACGGCTGTATATAATTAATTCATTAAAATGTTTATTAGGTTTCAAAGCTAATCAGCGGGACAGAAATAAAGAATCAAATTGAATTAATTATATTTTTTAATGAGCATTCATGACCAAAACTCAATTATCTATCTATAACTGTAATTTATTAACACAGGAATCTTAATTTAAAATCGATATGCTATAGTGTAAATACAATACAGAACAAATATTTAATTGTATTAATGTAATCCATAATATGCAACCCCTAGAATTACTACTATAGTATTATTTATTTCCCACCGGCTAACCGCAGCTAGTCACGTGCGCCTAGACACGCCCACGACCAACCGCAACTGGTCCTGTGCGCTAGGCCTGCCCAACAGCCTACCGCAGCGTTTCCCTGCCGCACAAGCGCAGAAACGTCTCTGCAGGACCTACTTAACCCACTGCGCTGCGCTCTGAACGCCAGTTTCACAGCAACCCGGACCGGAGCAGCAACTAACTGGAAGAGAAGCCAACTACCACACCAGACACCCGGGGCTTGGCCCCTGGTAACAACATGCCAGACCAAAGAAGCCCGATGGACCAGACCCACCAGTCCCATGCATCGACCAGCAGTCGGCTTGCCCTGACCTCGGCGGAAACATATGCTAAGACCTCCGCTGACAGCGAGCCGATCGCCAAGAAACTAAAGGTCGCAAGTCCTCTCCATTGCAGCCATGAATCGACGCAGAACTCCAACGGACACGGCTGGAACGCTAATTTGAGGGAGAAGCTTAACAAAGCGAGGTCTATCATAATGGGTGTTGCATCTAGCGCGAAGATCGTAATGGACAGAAATGCGGACGAGGACCTGCGGGCCCACCTTGAGCTTCTTCTGACCCGTACAGCTGACGCCTTCACGGCAGTGGACTCGCTTCTCGAGAAAAATGGTAACGTCGTGGGCTTGCCCAAAAACTGCTCTCCGGCCGGTGTCTCCAGCGGGAAAACCATGTCCGACGCCTCCACAGATATGGAACTTACCCCAGGGTTTTGGGACAGCCAGGCCTCGAGAACTACCGCCGCCATCCGACGCAAGCGGATTAAGAAGGCCCCAG